>NW_024609134.1:0-112509 GCF_018296145.1 Oncorhynchus tshawytscha
AGACCTCACAGTGAAATGATGAATACAACAGGTGTTGTAGACCTCACAGTGAAATGATGAATACAACAGGTGTAGTAGACCTTACAGTGAAATGCTGAATACAACAGGTGTAGTAGACCTTACAGTGAAATGCTGAATACAACAGGTGTAGTAGACCTCACAGTGAAATGATGAATACAACAGGTGTAGTAGACCTCACAGTGAAATGCTGAATACAACAGTAGTAGACCTTACAGTGAAATGCTGAATACAACAGGTGTAGTAGACCTTACAGTGAAATGCTGAATACAACAGGTGTAGTACACCTCACAGTGAAATGCTGAATACAACAGGTGTAGTACACCTCACAGTGAAATGCTGAATACAACAGGTGTAGTAGACCTTACAGTGAAATGCTTACTTACAGGCTCTAACGTGTGTGTGTGTGTGTAGGTAAGTAAAGAAATAAAACAACAGTAAAAAAGACATTTGAAAGTAACAGTTGCAAGGCTATATACAGACAGCGGTTAGTCAGGCTGATTGAGGTAGTATGTACATGTAGGTATGGTAAAAAGTGGATTTAGTGCATATATGATGAATAGAGAGTAACAGTAGCGTAACAGAGGGGTTGGCAGGTAGGGATACATGCATATATTATTATTATTATTAATATTATTATAATATGTCAAAAAGGTAGGCAATAGTACGCAATCCACAGTAAAAGAGTCCTATATCGACATAACCTGAAAGGTCGCTCAGCAAGGAAGAAGCCACTGCTCCAATACCCCGCCCATAAAAAAGCCAGACTATGGTTTGCAACTGCATATGGGGACAAAGATCGCACTTTTTGGAGAAATGTCCTTGGTCTGATGAAACAAAAAAAAAACTGTTTGTCCATAGACCATCTGTTTGTCCATAATGACCATCATTATGTTTGGAGGAAAAATGGGGGAGGCTTGCAAATCTCAAGTCGAAGAACACCATCCCAACCGTGAATCACAGGGGTGGCTATAGAAAATGCATCATGTTGTGGCGGTGCTTTTCTGCAGGAGGGTCTGTGGTGCACTGTGGAAGGCTACCTGGAAATGTTTTTTATTTTAATTTAACCTTTATTTAACCAGGCAAGTCAGTTGGCTTATCATGACGGCCTAGAAACAGTGGGTTAACTGCCCGTTCAAGGGCAGAACGACAGATTTGTACCTTGTTAGCTCGGGGGTTTATCAAAGTCCAACACTCTAACCACTAGGTCTTGAGGTTAAATAATTTAAAGGCAATGCTACCAAATAGCTGAGTGTATGTCTGACCCACTGGGAATGTGATGAAAGAAATGAAATAAGGTGACATTTTCTCAAATGGACTAACTGACCTAATTCAGGTAATTGTACTAGGATTAAATGTCATTGAAAACTGAGTTTAAATGTATTTGGCTGGTATACAAATCTTTTCTGAAAGTCCTCAGAGTCTGCAACACCAAAGGCACCAGAACAAAGTCAAAAAGGTCAGGGACAAAGTTGTGGAGGAAGTACAGATCTGCCATCACAAAGCCCCGTATTGCGTCAGACAACAACATTCAATACGCTGATACGGTGCGAGTTCATTAGAACGTGCGTTGAAGATGTCGGTTCCCATAGCAGAATTCCCTGGAAAAGTGTGAAACTGAAGGTGAACCAGCAAAGAGCTAACCTGAATACAAACAGTGCAGCTATTCTCTTCCAGTAAAGGCTATCAAACAAGCTAAGCGCCTGTCAGGAGGAATCTCAATTCAACGGCTCACCAAGAGGTAGCAGGGTCTACAGTCACGGAGGAGCCCAGTCACGGACCAGGATGTCTTGCTCCCAGGCAGACATTCACCCAATACAGTTATTGCCCTTCACTGCAGCCGAAGTGAGTAAGACATTTAAACGTGTTAACCGCAAGGCTACCTGAAATGTTTTTTATTTTATTTATTTTTTTACCTTTATTTAACCAGGCAAAATTTTATTTTCAATGACGGCCTAGGAACAGTGGGTTAACTGCCTGTAACCCATCAAGAGGCAGAACGACAGATTTGTACCTTGTTAGCTCGGGGGTTTGAACTTGCAACCTTCCAGTTACTAGTCCAACATCTCCTCCCCGCTGATCTCAAACTGGGGCCCCACTAGGCTACTCCTGTACTCCCTTTGACCCAAGTTCAAACAATTTGGCGGAAAGGCAATGCTACAACAAATACTAATTGAGTGTCACACTGTAAAACAGATTTGGACTGACCCACTGGGAAGTAGTGATGAAAGAAATAAAAGCTCACACAGAAATAGCAGCGCCTTCAACCTCAGGAGGCTCTTGTACTGGCAAATTTTTCTGACATTTCACGTTAAGGCTCTAAAATAAAGTGGTGATCCTAACTGACCTAATTCAGGTAATTGTACCCCGCTGCCATCCAGAAGGCGATTAAATGTCAGAAAAACAGATTTGTGAAAAACTGAGTTTAAATGTATTTGGCTGGGAAAGGTATATTTAACCACCGACTTCAACTGTATATACACCTTTTCTGAAAGTCCTCAGAGTCTGCAACACCACTAAGCATCGGCACCATGAAGACCAAGGAGCTTTCCAAAAGGTCAGGGACAAAGTTGTGGAGGAAGATTTACAGATCAGGGCTGGGTTATAAAAACACTTTGAACATCCCAAGGAGCACCATTAAATCCATTATTAAAATATTGAAAGAATATGGCATCACAACAAACCTGCTGTCAGGTGTGCGCTACTGGTAGCGAAGTCAGGTGCAGGAGAGCAGAGAGTTGTGAATAGGCGCACACTTTAATGAGGCAGGAGAAACCAACAGATGGACGCAACTGCATCTAAACCTCCAGCCCATAGACAAAAGTGAAAAACACGCAAAAACAGTCACAATTATTTATGTTTAACAATAAACATGTGAACAAACACGGTAAAAGCAAACCAGTCAACAATAAACACGTAACACAAACAATTCCACACAAAGACATGAGGAATAAATACATGTAGATTGATTGGGGAATGAAAACCAGGTGTGCAGAGAACAAGACAAAACAAATGGATAAATGAAAAACGGAGCGGCGATGGCTAGAAAGCCGGTGACGTCGACCGCCGAACACTGCCTGAACAAGGAGAGGAGCCGACTTCGGCGGAAGTCGTGACACCTGCCAAGAGAATGCCGCCCACCAAAACTCACAGACCAGTCAAGGAAGGCATTAATCAGAGAGGCAACAAAGAGACCAAAGATAACCCTGAAGGAGCTGCAAAGCTCTACCGCGGAGATTGGAGTATTTGCCCATAGGACAACTTTCAGCCGTACACTCCACAGAGCTGGGCTTTAGGGAAGAGTGGCCAGAAAAAAGTAATTGCTTAAAAGAAAATATAAGCAAACACATTTGGTGTTCGCCAAAAGGCAAGTGGGAGACACCCCAAACATATGGAAGAAGGTACTCTGGTACTCTACTCTGGCGCAACCCCAATACCTCTCATCACCCCGAGAACACCATCTCCACAGTGAAGCATGATGGTGGCAGCATCATGCCGGGGGACGTGTTTTTCATCAGCATGGACTGGGAAACTGGTCAGAATTGAAGGAATGATGGACGGCGCTAAATACAGGGAAGTTCTTGAGGGAAACGTGTTTCAGTCTTCCAGAGATTTGTGACTGGGACGTAGGTTCACCTTCCAGCAGGACAATGACCCTGAGCATACTGCTAAAGCAAAACTTGAATGGTTTAACAATCCAATTGAGAAACTGTGGTATGACTTAAAGATTGCTGTATACCAGCGGAACCCATCCAACTTGAAGGAGCTGGAGCAGTTTTGCCTTGAAGAATGGGAATAATTCCCAGTGGCTGGATGTGCCAAGCTTATAGAGACATACCCCAAGAGACTTGCAAAAGGTGGCTCTATGAAGTATTGACTTTGGGAGGGATGAACAGTTATGCACGCTCAAGTCTTATTTCTTGTTTGTTTCATAATAAAAAAAAATATTTTGCATCTTCAAAGTGGTAGGCATGTTGTGTACATCAAATTATATTAACAGCCCCAAAAATCTATGTTAATTCCAGGTTGTAAGGCAACAAAATAGGAAAAATGCCAAGGGGGGTGAATACTTTGGCAAGCCACTGTAGCCTAGGCCTATGGCCTATAGTAATCAACACCACACTAACAGAACTTGATACTGAGCGTCCAGCAGAGAATCAGGGATTGGGGTCATCATCGAGCACACATGAGATACTATAACAAGCAACTCATTATCAACCCCTTAGCGATATGACATTTAATCTAAATTCAAATTTAAAATGGATGACCCTCCCCCATTTTCCTCTGGGTAATTGTGTACATTTCGACCACTCTTTTCGTCAACAATGTATATGGATTTGAAGCTACCCCACCTAGCATCAGATTGACTGGTTCATTCTTTACTCACCTTAAAGATATGTAGCGACAGTAATGTAGTGACAATAATGGAGTGACAGTAATGTAGTGACAGTATTGTTGTGACAGTATTGTAGTGTCAGTAATGTAGTGACAGTAATGTAGTGACAGTAATGTTGTGACAGTGTTGTTGTGACAGTATTGCAGTGACAGTATTGTAGTGACAGTAATGTAGTGACAGTAATGTAGTGACAGTAATGTATTGACAGAATTGTTGTGTGTTCTGTGCAGGGCATGTTTTGATGAGCTTCAGACGAGTGGTGCCATCGTGTGGCTGGTGTTGGACTACCTGTGTGACGGTCTCTACATCTTGGACACAGCCGTCAGGCTACGCACAGGTCAGAGGTCAATTCTCCACAATTTGTTTCTGTCGTGTTTCTGTTCTCTTTCTTTGATTCCTCACGTTCCCCCTGTTCTCACCTCCTGAAAGAGTCTGTCTGCCTACCCTGAGTCTGTCTGCCTACCCTGAGTCTGTCTGCCTACCCTGAGTCTGTCTGCCTACCCTGAGTCTGTCTGCCTACCCTGAGTCTGTCAGCCTACCCTGAATCTGTCTGCCTACCCTGAGCCTGTGCCCTAACACTGACTGTGTAACTCTACCTGTTTGTTTATCAGGTTTCCTGGAGCAGGGTCTGTTGGTGAAGGACCTCTCTAAGCTGAGAGACAGTTATCTGAAGACGGTTCAGTTTAAACTAGACCTGTTGTCTATCCTGCCTACTGACCTGTTCTACCTATCTCTGGGAATACACACTCCTCTCCTCCGCTTCAACAGACTTCTGCGGTTCAACCGCATGTTCGAGTTCTTCGACCGTACAGAGACCAGGACCAGTTACCCCAACGCCTTCCGCATCACTAACCTGGTCCTTTACATACTGGTACGTGCACACACACGCACACCCACACACTGGTGGGAGATATGTGGTACACACACAAGCATGCATGTGTAACCAAGTTGAATTAGTTAAACTAACAGCTCAGCTAAAAATACCACCACCTGCGCCATTTTTTGGTGGCGCAGCTGTCTAAGGTGTTTCAAACAGGGTGGTCACATGGGTTTGCGAGGCTGAGGATTCAACATGGCATACCAGTTTAGGCTCATCAGGAAGGAAGCTATACTGATAAGCAAACAGCATTAAACCAATATATAAACACACACAGACTCTAACATCAAAAAGGAGCTGATCGTGGACCACAGGAAACGGGGGAGCGAGCACACCCATATCCACATCAATGGGGTTGTATTAGTTTCTCAGTGTCCACATTATTAAGGAATTATCATGGTCCACACACACTCACACAGTTGTGAAGAGGGCACAACAGCGCCTCGTCCCTCTCACTAGGCTGAAAATATTGGCATGGGCCCTCGGATCTTCACAAGATTCTACAGCTGCATCTTGACTAGCTGCGCCACCGTTTGGTAAGGCAACTGCAATGCACCCAACCGTAAGGCGCTGTTGTGACAGTAATGATGTGACTTCAAAGGGTGGTGTGATCGACCCAGTACATCACTGGGAAGGTGGTGTGAACCACCCAGTACATCACTGGGAAGGTGATGTGAACGGCCCAGTACATCACTGGAAATGGTGGTGTGAACGACCCAGTACATCACTGGAAATGGTGGTGTGATCGACCCAGTACATCACTGGGAAGGTGATGTGAACGGCCCAGTACATCACTGGAAATGGTGGTGTGAACGACCCAGTACATCACTGGAAATAGACCGCTAAATAGCTCATCAAATGGCTACCTCGGACTACCTGCATTGACCCTTTTTCCAGCTAACTCTTTTACACTGACTCTACCCACACACTCAGACATACATACACACATACATATACTGACACCCCAACACACACACACTTGAGTAATTTAGCAGACCCTCTTATTCAGAGTGACTTACAAGTGCGATTAGGTTAAGTGCCTTGCTCATGGGCACATCGGCAGATTTTTTTACAAACCAGCAACCTTTCGGTTACTGGCCCAACTCCTGACCGCTAGGCTACCTATCATTGGATTTAGGGTAAAAAGTTGGTTGAAAAAAATACTGAAATGCCCTTACGTTGATGACTTTTTGCAAATCCAATGATTAATCTAATACCCTGAGTCTGTCTGCCACTGATTCAATGTTATCGCATGGATTTGAGGGGTTGAAATGTCTAGGAAACAATCTTGATTCAACCATTTTCTGCCCAGTGGGTTGTTGGAAAAGGACCCATGAGTTAGCTTTTCCTGTTAGTCTGTTAGTCTGATCACCTGTTGACTAATTCATGTTGATTTGATTTAACCCTGCTGTCTCTCCTCCAGGTGATCATCCACTGGAATGCCTGTATGTACTACTCATTCTCCAAGGCCCTGGGACTGGGGTCTGACTCCTGGGTGTATCCCAACCAGACAACTCTGTCGCGGGGTTACATCTACTGCCTCTACTGGTCCACCCTCACCCTCACCACCATAGGAGAGACACCGCCACCCGTACGAGATGAGGAGTTCCTCTTTGTGGTCTTTGACTTCCTGGTGAGTGTATAATGTAACCGTATACCATATACCCTATTCCATAGATAGTGTACCATTTTATTTCTGACAAGGAACCAATTGACCTAGATAGTGGATTACTTTATGTCTGACATTGAACCCTATCCCCTAGATAGTGCACTACTTTGTCTGACATGGAACCCTGTTCCCTAGATAGTGCACTACTTTGTCTGACATGGAACCCTGTTCCCTAGATAACGGACTACTTTGTCTGACATGGAACCCTGTTCCCTAGATAGAGGACTACTTTGACTGACATGGAACCCTGTTCCCTAGATAACGGACTACTTTGTCTGACATGGAACCCTGTTCCCTAGATAGTGCAGTACCAAGGCTATTGAGTCAATAAGAATGCAGTGATTGACAGAGTCGAAAGCCTTGGTCAGGTCGATGAAGACGGTTGCACAGTATTGTCTTGATTATGATATTATTTAGGTTATGATATTTGGTTACGATATTGTTTAGGACCTTGAGCATGGCTGAGGTGCACCCATGACCAGCTCTGAAACCAGATTGCATAGCGGAGAAGGTATGGTGGGATTCGAAATGGTCAGTAATCTGTTTGTTGACTTGGCTTTCGAAGACCTTAGAAAGGCAGGGTAGGATAGATATAGGTCTGTAGCAGTTTGGGTCTAGAGTGTCTAGCACTTTGAAGAGGGGGATGACCGCAGCTGCTTTCCAATCTTTGGGGATCTCAGATGATACGACAGAGAGGTTGAACAGGCTAGTAATAAGGGTTGCAACAATTTTGGTGGATCATTTTAGAAAGAGATGGTCCAGATTGTCTAGCCCGGCTGATTTGTAGGGTTCCAGATTTTGCAGCTCTTACAGAACATCAGCTGTCTGGATTTGGGTGAAAGAGAAGTCGGGGAGGCTTGGGCAAGTTGCTGTGGGGGGTGATGAAATGTTGGCCGGGGTAGGGGTAGCCAGGTGGAAAGCATGGCCAGCCGTAGAAAAATGCTTATTGAAATGATCGATTGTCGTAGATTTATCGGTGGTGACAATGTTTCCTATCCTCAGTGCAGTGGGCAGCTGGGAGGAGGTGCTCTTATTCTCCATGGACTTTACAGTGTCCCAAAGAGGTAGAGACCCCTTATCTTGGTGCTAGGTGCAGAGGAATCCTCTTATCTTGGTGTACTCTGCAGCGCAGCTAAGACCTGTGTTAACCCTAACAAGCTGCTTATTACTTTCAGTCTGCTATTCTGTGGTGATGTTCTGGCCCAAACACCACAAAGCAAGCTAAAAAACTATGCCCAAACTGCGGTGAGTCCTTAAGGAAGAATTCAAATGCGGTGGCTAATGACATTTGTGATTTGTTTGATCTTAAAGTGTGGAGATATCCAACACTTGTTATATGATGAATCTGTACAGTCTCAAAGTAACATTTCACTTGTTTGTAATGTATGCTGGGTAAATGTGGTTCCAAACATTGGAATGCTGGACACAAGCGGGGATGATGAGTGAAATCTAGATGAGATAGTCGATGTATCAGCAGTGGGCACAGAAGATGACATGTTTGACTGCTTCAATCAGAGGTCTTCACTTTATCCATGTGAACGCACGGAGCCTGCTGACGAAATTAGAGGAATTAAACCTACTGGCTTCTAACACCCGGGCTTCAGTAGTTGCTGTGACTGAGAATTGATGGGTCAACTGAGGACAATGAGGTTGAGCCACCAGGTTTTAGTATTTATAGAATCATCTGAAACTGAAACGGTGGCAGTGTGTTTTTACTAGGAAGAATGTGCATTTTAACCCTCGTTCAGATCTGAAAATGGATGGTCTTGAGGTTGTATGTGTAAAAACACTTCTTCCTGAATGTCATCCTGTACTTGTTGGTCTGTGCTATCGGCCTCCTAAGCAGAATCATTTCCATGATTGGATTGAATTGCTGTGATCACAATGTATTGACTGATAGAGAATGTATTCTGCTTGGTGGTTTTAATACAAATGTGCAGTTACCACCACAGAGACATACACTAGTAAATGCCCTGTATGACTTTAATCAGTTATTTGGACTAAAACAACTGATTGTTGAGCCAACCCGGATGTGTATTGACAGTAAATCAACTTTGGATTTGATTATTGTATCAGACCAAGAGAACATCTGTCAGTCAGTAGTCTTAAATATTGGTTTTAGTGATTATATGGTATCCTGCTGTACCCGTAAGGCATCCTAAATGCTACTTGAGCAAGGTAATAACTACATGAAGGTACGGTTTATGTCACAATACTCAATGGAACGTTTTGTAGAAGGACTTGGAAATTTGGATTGGTCTCATGTACTGTGATGTCACGTCCCTCAACTAACCTGTACCCCCACACACTGACTCGGTACTAGTGCCCTTTGTATATAGACTCATTATTGTTATGTTGCTGTGTTACTTTTTATGATTTTTTACTTTAGTCTATTGGGTAAATATTTTCTTAACTCTTCTTGAACTGCACTGTTAAGGGCTTGGAAGTAAGTACTTCACGGTTGTTGTATTCGGCACATGTCAAATCAAATCAAATCAAATTTTATTTGTCACATACACATGGTTAGCAGATGTTAATGCGAGTGTAGCGAAATGCTTGTGCTTCTAGTTCCGAAAATGCAGTAATAACCAACAAGTAATCTAACTAACAATTCCAAAACTACTGTCTTATACACAGTGTAAGGGGATAAAGAATATGTACATAAGGATATATGAATGAGTGATGGTACAGAGCAGCATAGGCAAGATACAGTAGCTGATATCGAGTACAGTATATACATATGAGATGAGTATGTAAACAAAGTGGCATAGTGAAAGTGGCTAGTGATACATGTATTACATAAGGATGCAGTCGATGATATAGAGTACAGTATCTACGTATGCATATGAGATGAATAATGTAGGGTATGTAAACATTATATAAGGTAGCATTGTTTAAAGTGGCTAGTGATATATTTACATCATTTCCCATCAATTCCCATTATTAAAGTGGCTGGAGTTGTGTCAGTGTGTTGGCAGCAGCCACTCAATGTTAGTGGTGGCTGTTTAACAGTCTGATGTGACAACTTAAAGTTTGATGTTGATCAAGCTTGGTATCTTTTAAAGATCTGTTTCTGTCTGCACTCAACTCTCTGACTCCAATGAAACAAATTAGAATCAAACAGCGGTCAGGGAAATGGATCACTTGGAAGATCTTAGACCTCATAAGGAAAAGGGAATAGCCACCTGGCCAGATTCAGAAGGACACATCTACTTCAAGATTATGATGGTTAAAGTAACTGTAGAAACCAGGCAAGATACAAAATGGATAAGGCCAAATCCTAACATTACATAGACACTGTGAATGACACCTTACATCAGCCTCGTAAAATGTGGAACATTTTCAAAGACATTGGCTCAAAAGCTCCCCAAACTGTAAAATCCTGTAGTAATGGCCTGGATATTGATGATGTTTCATGTTATGACCAGGCAAAGGTTGCTAATTACTTTAACCCATTTTTAACCACTATAGCCTCATCTGCTCTGGACACTATGGCCAGTCTTTATTATCAACTTTTACCACAGCAAAGGATCACTAATGATTTGTTTGAGATGTGCATGGTAACAGAGGACAACATTTCCAATCTACTATGCTTAATGAGCACCAACAAAGCAACTGGGCTGGATAACCTTCCTGCAAGATTCATAAAGGATAATGGTGGTGTCACTGCTAAAATTATAACTCATATTGTAAACCTTTCTATTACTAGTGGTACGTTTCCCAAGCATCTCAAAACAGCCCGGATGGTTCCACTCCACAAGAAGAGCAGTAAAACAAATGTAGGAAACTACAGGCCCGTGTCAATCCTCAGAACCTCATCCAAAGTTGTTGAGAGATGAGTTTTTAATCAACTTGAAGGATACCTTCTGGAGAACAATCTTCTTTATGAACTCCAGTCTGACTTTAGAACAGCTCATTCCACTGATACGGACGACACAACAGTGGTAGGCTTGATTACCAACAACGACGAGACGGCCTACAGGGAGGAGGTGAGGGCCCTCGGAGTGTGGTGTCAGGAAAATAACCTCACACTCAACGTCAACAAAACTAAGGAGATTGACTTCAGATTGTGGACTTCAGGAAACAGCAGAGGGAACACCCCCATCCACATCGATGGAACAGTAGTGGAGAGGGTAGCAAGTTTTAAGTTCCTCGGCATACACATCACAGACAAACTGAATTGGTCCACTCACACAGACAGCATCGTGAGGAAGGCGCAGCAGCGCCTCTTCAACCTCAGGAGGCTGAAGAAATTTGGCTTGTCACCAAAAGCACTCACAAACTTCTACAGATGCACAATCGAGAGCATCCTGGCGGGCTGTATCACCGCCTGGTATGGCAACTGCACCGCCCTCAACCGTAAGGCTCTCCAGAGGGTAGTGAGGTCTGCACAACGCATCACCGGGGGCAAACTACCTGCCCTCCAAGACACCTACACCACCCGATGCTACAGGAAGGCCATAAAGATCATCAAGGACATCAACCACCCGAGCCACTGCCTGTTCACCCCGCTGCCATCCAGAAGGCGAGGTCAGTACAGGTGCATCAAAGCTGGGACCGAGAGACTGAAAAACAGCTTCTATCTCAAGGCCATCAGACTGTTAAACAGCCACCACTAACATTGAGTGGCTACTGCCAACACACTGTCAATGACACTGACTCTACTCCAGCCACTTTAATCATGGGAATCGATGGGAAATGATGTAAATATATCACTAGCCACTTTAAACAATGCTACCTTATATAATGTTACTTACCCTACATTGTTCATCTCATATGCATACGTTGATACTGTACTCTATATCATCGACTGCATCCTTATGTAATACATGTATCACTAGCCACTTTAACTATGCCACTTGGTTTACATACATCTCATATGTATATACTGTACTCGATATCATCTACTGTATCTTGCCTATGCTGCTCTGTACCATCACTCATTCATATATCCTTATGTACATATTCTTTATCCCCTTACACTGTGTATGACAGTAGTTTTTTTGGAATTGTTAGTTAGATTACTTGCTCGTTATTACTGCATTGTCGGAACTAGAAGCACAAGCATTTCGCTACACTCGCATTAACATCTGCTAACCATGTGTATGTGACAAATAAAATTTGATTTGATTTGATTTACTTGCCGTATCCACCTTTTTGACCACATTAAGCAGGAAGAGACAACAGCTAATCAGCTAGCATAACAACAGCAGGTAAAATGGCGTTGACTAGACAACGGGGCCGACAGATAAAACATAAACAAGCAGAATGGAGTACCGTGATTAATGGACAGTCCAGCGTGCATCAGCTATGTAGCCAAGAGATCAGTGTCCAGGGGGCAGCGGTGGATGGGGCAGGGAGCTGGACAGGCGAGTGTTATCCAGGTTGAAAAAAAAGTTAACAATGACTAAATAGCTTGTAGCTAGTTAGCTGGTTGGCTTCTGGAGGTTCTTGAGTGTGTTCTAAAAATTAAAAATAATAGCGATTCCGTGTCACATTGGGTGAGGCAGGTTTCCGGAAAGGTATAAACAGATTAAAAATCAAAAAGAGATAGAAAGTGAGTATGGGTCCGGTGCGTGTTTGGGACGCGGCGATTCAGACGGTTAGCAGGCCTGTGCTAACAAGCTAACAGTTCGTAGGCCCGGGCTAAACAAGGTAGCAGTTAGCGGACCGGGGCTAGACAAGCTAGCAGTTAGCAGGCCGAGTTTAGCAAGCAGGGAGATAGCGAGGGCTAGAGAGTTGGCCTTTGGGGGACGTCGTGATGGGGTGAGTCTGTTTATTCCTCTTCATGCGGTGACATCGATAGACCGGTCGTGGGCCCGGGTATTGTAGCCCAGGAGTATGCTACGGTGGTAGTACAGGTGCGCTGGCCAGGCTAGCTTCATGCTAAGTGGGTGGAAGCGCTAGCCAGGAGTAATCATCCGGGGTTGCGGTTTAGCTAGATAGCTAGTTGTGAAGATCCAGCTGAAAAATGTTCCGTTTGCGGTGGGAATCCGGGGATGAATCCGGGGATGAAAAATAAATAGGTCCGTTATGCTCTGGTTAGAGTCGCGTTGTTCGAGCTGGCGAGAGCTTTCCGAGCTAAAGGTTAGCTTAGCTGATGACCGGTTAGCTGAAGACCGCTAGCATAGCTGGTGGTTAGCTGGCTAGCTTCAGTTGAGGGGTTCCGGTTCAAGTAAATATAAATACTTTAGGAAAAATAGCTACATTGGGTGAGGTGGGTTGCAGGAGAGTATTTGGAAGCTTAGGTTTAGCAAAATGTTTTTGAAGAGATATGCGAAGAAAATATGTAAAAAACGAAAAATATACGATATATACAAGGGACACGAGACAGGACGACTTACTGCTACGCCATCTTGGAAACCAAGGAAGCCGCTCCACTGCCCCTTGTGCCCCTACTGCTGGCCAGGTGTAATCATATGAATGATAGGTATGATGGGCAATTATAGATTGTTTTTTAAGGTCGAAATGTGAAATTTGATTTTTAAGGTTAGGGACAACTACAGCGAATTGTGACACTTTTAAACATGTCAATATAAATTAATGTATTTATGTTTATTTGTAATTTAGTCTTGCCTTTTAATCATTATATGTGTTATTGTTTTTACCATCGACGACCACTTTGGAAACAACCGTGTAAATTAATACATTCAAGTGATATCCTCTGGGTCCACATTGTATATTTTGTCATATGTCTGTTACTCAAAATTAATAATATTAAAATCAATATCCTAGATAGTGCTCTCTATTCCCTAGATAGCGCTCCCTATTCCCTAGATAGTACACCTTATTCCCCAGATCAGATATACTCTTAGGAAAAAGTGTTCCAAAATGGTCCTTTTTGTTTCCAGGGAGAATCCTTTTTTTGGTTCCAGGTAGAACCCTCTGTGGAAACTTTCACATATTGGGTGTCTTAATCCTAGAATATTAACATATTGGGTGTCTTAATCCTAGAACATTAACATATTGGGTGTCTTAATCCTAGAATATTAACATATTGGGTATGTTTATTTTAGGTGGGTGTGTTGATCTTCGCCAGCATCGTGGGGAACGTGGGAGCCATGATCTCCAATATGAACGCTACGCGGGCAGAGTTCCAGAGCCGCATCGACCAGGTCAAACACTACATGCAGTTCAGACACGTCAGCCGTGACCTGGAGCACCGTGTCATTCGCTGGTTCGACTACCTCTGGACCAATCAGAAGGCGGTAGACGAACAGGAAGTTCTGAAGAGCCTGCCCAATAAACTGAGGGCTGAGATCGCTATCAATGTGCACCTGGAAACTTTAAAGAAGGTAGAACACACACATGCACAGACACACACGCACACACACCCACAAACACATACTCGCACACACTTGTTGTCCCATCTCCTCGCCTCCCTCTCTTTCTCTCTCCCTGTCTCTCGAGGTGTGCAACTTCCTTGACTGTGAGGAAGTAGAGTTGGTATTGAAGCTGTTTCTGCTTCTCTCTTTCTCTCTCTCTCTCTCTCTCTCTCTCTCTCTCTCTCTCTCTCTCTCTCTCTCTCTCTCTCTCTTTCTATCTCTCTCTCTCTCTCTCTCTCTCTCTCTCTCTCTCTTACTCTCTCTCTCTCTCTGCCTCTCTCACGGCCTCTCCCTCGGACTGCCTGCCTGCCTCTCTCTCTCTCCTCCTCTCTCTTTTCCTCCTCTCTCTATCTGTTCCCCACCCTCTCCCCCACTCCTCTAGGTGCGTATCTTCCAGGACTGTGAAGCGGGCCTGCTAGTAGAGTTGGTATTGAAGCTGCGTCCCCAGGTCTTCTCTCCAGGAGATTATATCTGTCGTAAAGGAGATATTGGGAAGGAGATGTACATTATTAAAGATGGCCGCCTGGCGGTGGTGGGAGATGATGGAGCTACTCAGCTGGCCATGCTCACTTCAGGAAGCTGCTTCGGGGAGATCAGGTAGGTGGGGGTGGGGGAGTGGGGGTGGGAGTGTGTGCACGACTGTGGGTGTTTCTGTCTAATTGTTGTTACATAAATACTATAATGTTTGTGTGTTTTCCTCTGTCAGCATCCTGAACATCCGGGGCAGTAAGATGGGAAACAGGAGAACAGCTAACATCCGTAGCCTTGGTTACTCTGACCTGTTCTGTCTGTCTAAGAGAGATCTGACCGAGGCACTCAGCGACTTCCCTCATGCTAGAACCCAGTTGGAGCAGAGGGGGCGGGATATCCTCAGGAAGGAGGGGCTACTGGATGAAGTGGGAGGAGATAGCCTGGGAGTGGAGGAAATGGAGGAGAAGGTGTGTGTTTGTTTGTTTGTAAGGAAGCACAACGTGCAGATGATTGAGGTGGACACATTAAAGACCTATGTGTTTCCTGAATGGTCCCATAGGACTCTAGCCTCAACGAGTGCCCCCATAGCAATCTAACCTCAAGGAGTGTCCCCATAGGACTCTAACCTCAAGGAATGCCCCCATAGAACTCTAACCTCAAGGAGTGCCCCCATAGGACTCTAACCTCAAGGAGTGTCCCCATAGGACTCTAACCTCAAGGCGTGCCCCCATAGAACTCTAACCTCAAGGGGTGCCCACAAAGCACTCTAATCTCAAGGAGTGCCCCCATAGAACTCTAGCCTCAAGGAATGCCCCCATAGGACTCTAGCCTCAAGGAATGCCCCCATAGGACTCTAACCTCAAGGAGTGCCCCCATAGAACTCTAGCCTCAAGGAATGCCCCCATAGGACTCTAACCTCAAGGAGTGCCCCCGTAGAACTCTAAACTCAAGGAGTGCCCCTGTAGAACTCTAAACTCAAGGAGTGCCCCCATAGGACACTAACCTCAAGGAGTGCCCTCATAGAACTCTAGCCTCAAGGAATGCCCCCATAGGACTCTAGCCTGAAGGAATGCCCCCATAGTACTCTAACCTCAAGGAGTGCCCCCATAGGACTCTAACCTCAAGGTGTGCCCCCATAGAACTCTAACCTCAAGGAGTGCCCCGTTAGAACTCTAACCTCAAGGAGTGCCCCCATAGAACTCTAACATCAAGGAGTGCCCCCATAGGACTCTAACCTCAAGGAGTGCCCCCATAGAACTCTAGCCTCAAGGAATGCCCCCATAGGACTGTAGCCTCAAGGAGTGCCCCCATAGCACTCTAATCTCAAGGAGTGCCCCCATATAACTCTAGCCTCAAGGAATGCCCCCATAGAACTCCAACCTCAAGGAGTGCCCCCATAGGACTCTAACCTCAAGGAGTGCCCCCATAGGACTGTAGCCTCAAGGAGTGCCCCCATAGCACTCTAATCTCAAGGAGTGCCCCCATAGAACTCCAACCTCAAGGAGTGCCCCCATAGGACTCTAGCCTCAAGGAGTGCCCCCATAGCACTCTAATCTCAAGGAGTGCCCCCATAGGACTGTAGCCTCAAGGAGTGCCCCCATAGCACTCTAATCTCAAGGAGTGCCCCCATAGAACTCCAACCTCAAGGAGTGCCCCCATAGGACTCTAGCCTCAAGGAGTGCCCCCATAGCACTCTAATCTCAAGGAGTGCCCCCATAGAACTCTAGCCTCAAGGAATGCCCCCATAGGACTCTAGCCTCATGGAGTGCCCCCATAGAACTCTAACCTCAAGGAGTGCACCGCTAAGAGTATACGGAATACTAATTTTCCTCATGGGCCTCACATGGAAGAGTGTGTGAACCGAGTGTTTGAACTGGGTACAGAATTATAATACTAATCATCATCATCTTAACTGCTGTCCTCTTATAGGTGGAGAAGTTGGAGGCGTGTGTGGATCGTCTCCAGACGCGGTTGGCACGTTTACAAATGGAGTATGCCACCGCGCAGCAACGTCTGAAGCAGCGAATCACGGCTCTGGAACACAGCGTCGGCACCACGGTTACCGTCGGAAGCGGTTTCCTGTCGGACGCCGATGGCAATGAGAGTGGCGGTGACGACGGAGCACGCAGTGAGATCAACATCAGACTGTGACAACAACGCTGTATCGCCATAGAGACAGCTGGAAGAGCATTTATCTTATTTACTCTGTTTTATTTAGTTAGATTTAATATTTTGTGGCAGATTTGATATCTGTTGTTGTTGTTGTTTTTGTCTGTCAGCAGGGTGTCGCTGTGTTTAATGATGGTGTAACGCTGAGTCTACCTGTAAGCTACTGTATGTTCAACAATGTAAAAACAAAACTGTCTCTTGAAAAACATGTTGAAAAAATTATTTCACCTTAAATTCCTGTTAATGACAACCCAAATAATAACTTCCAATAGTTTTTTTACTTGATGGTTATTTTTTGAAATAACTGAGCTCTCTACCAGGCGGTTGAGAAGTCAACAGGAAATAACAGAGCTCTCTACCAGGCGGTTGAGAAGTCAACAGGAAATAACAGAGCTCTCTCTACCAGGCAGTTGAGAAGTCAACAGGAAATAACAGAGCTCTCTCTACCAGGCAGTTGAGAAGTCAACAGGAAATAACAGAGCTCTCTACCAGGCAGTTGAGAAGTCAACAGGAAATAACAGAGCTCTCTCTACCAGGCGGTTGAGAAGTCAACAGGAAATAACAGAGCTCTCTCTACCAGGCAGTTGAGAAGTCAACAGGAAATAACAGAGCTCTCTCTAGCAGGCGGTTGAGAAGTCAACAGGAAATAACAGAGCTCTCTACCAGGCAGTTGAGAAGTCAACAGGAAATAACAGAGCTGTGATACTGCCTGGATTTGAACCGGGGATTGTAGTGATGCCTTTTGCACTGAGATGCAGTGCCTTAGACCGCTGCTCCACATACATATCAGTACATACACACAACAAGTAGGTCACATGGAGGAGAGTCGTTGTGCCATGAAGGAAAGGGAAAGGGGGATACCTTGTCAGTTGTACAACTGAATGCATTCAACTGAAATTATTTGTTGTTTTATTCGTTTTTGAAACCAGGTATGCTGTTCACTATATAAGAAGGGAGTCCCATGCACTCATGGCTCTGTATAATACTGTATGTATCCTTGAATTTGTTCTGGACCTGGGGTCTGTGAAAAGACCCCTGGTGGCATGTTTGCTGGGATAAGTGTGTGTGTCAGTGCTGTGTGGAAGTTGACTATGCAAACAATTTTGAATTTCCTTCACATGAATGTTTCTTATAAAAACAAGATGTGACACAGTCAGTCTTCCTCGACTCTTAGCTGAGAGAGACTGGCATGCACGGTGTTGATACAGTATAGCCATCTGATTACGATGAAGAGCAAGACGTGCAGCTCTATTCTGGATCAGCTGCAGCTTAACTAGGTATTTTATTGCAGCACTTGACCATATGACTGGACAATAATCAAGATAAGATAAAACTAGAGCCTGCAGAACTTGCTTTGTGGTGTGTGGTGTCAAAAAGCAAAGCATTTTTTCTCCCCATCTTTACAACCATTGAATCAATATATTTTGACCATGACGGTTTACAATTTAAGGTAATATCAAGTAATTTAGTCTCCTCAATTTGTTCAACAGCCACACCATTCATTACCAGATTCACCTGAGGTCTAGAACTTAAGGAATTATTTGTACCAAATACAATACTCTTAGTTTTACAGATGTTCAGGACCAGTTTATTACTGGCCACCCATTCCAAAACAGACCTCAACTCTTTGTTAAGGGTTTCAGTGACTTCATCTGCGGTTGCTGATGGGTATATGTTTGAATCATCAGTATACATAGACACACATGCTTTGTTTAATGCCAGTGTCAGGTCATTGGTAAAAAATAGAAAAGAGTAGAGGGCCTAGAGAGCTTCCCTGCGGTACACCCCACTTTACATGTTTGACATTAGAGAAGCTTCCATTAAAGAAAACCCTCTGTTCTGTTAGATAGCTCTCAATCCACAATATGGCAGAGGTTGAAAACCCATAACACACGCTTTCTCATTATTGACCATAGGTTATGGTATATTGTCGACAATTCAATAATACTTTTCACCAAAATAAGTATATAAAAAAATAAAAGTACCTTATTATTAGTCTACCTTTTATTGACATATCAACCACTTGTTTGAGCACAGATTATTTTTTATCTATCTTTTTTTCTTTTAGTCTTTTAAATTGGTACTTTTATTTTAATATTCATACTCTTCAAGGTCTCTCCTAACAGGAATGGTTTTGCTAGCACAGACTGGAATATGTTCTGGGATTCTTCAAATGGCATTGAGCAGTACATCACATCAAGCACTGGCTTCATCAATAAGTGTGTCGACGACTTTGCACACACAGTGACTGTACGTACATACCCCAACCAGAAGCCATGGATTACAGGCAACATTCGCACTGAGCCAAAGGGTAGAGCTGCCGCTTTCCGACAAACCATCAAACAGACAAAGCGTCAATATAAAACTAAGATCGGCAGGGCTTGCAAACTATAACAGACTACAAAGGGAAACACAAACGAGAGCTGCCGAGTGACACGAGCCTACCAGACGAGCTAAATAACTTCTATGTTTGCTTCGAGGCAAGTAACACTGAAACATGCATGAGAGCATCAGCTATTTTGGACGACTGTGTGATCCTGCTTACCGCAGCCAATGTGAGTAAGACCTTTAAACGGATCAACATTCACACAGCCGCAGGGGCAGATGGACTACTAGGACGTGTACTCCGAGCATGAGCTGACCAACTGGCAAGTGTCTTCACTGACATTTTCAACCTCTCCCTGTCTGAGTTTGTAATACCAACATTCTTCAAGTAGACCACCATAGTATTCTTGGGCACAGGGACTAAGGTAACCTGCCTAAATGACTACCGACCCATAGCCATGAAATGCTTTGAAAGGCTGGTCATGGCTCACATCAACACCAAAACCCTAGACTCGCCCCAACAGATCCACAGATGATGCATTCTCTATTGCACTCCACACTGCCCTTTCACACCTGAGAATGCTATTAATTGACTACAGCTCAGCATTCAACACCATAGTGTCCTCAAAGCTCATCACTAAGCTAAGCTTTTTATGGCTAGGGGTTCCGCTCGACAACATTCCGCTGAAAAGGCAGCGTGCGAAATTCAAAAATATTTTTTAGAAATATGCAACTTTCACACATTAACAAGTCCAATACACCAAATGAAAGATAAACTTCTTGTTAATCTCCCCATCGACTAATCTGGTACGGGTATACCAATAAATTGGAGTGATCCAATATAGTGAAACATAATGAAGGTTATGTATGTAACCACGGTTATGAGCTATATGAATCACTCCAATCCTCTACGGTGCTAGAGGCGCCTCAATGATGTGGAGAACGTGTGTCGCTGCCATGGGGTCTATACATAGGGGCGGACCTAACCGTGACACAGGTGTACACAGGAGTAAATCGGTAAATCCTCACCTCGGATGTATCCCTCCGCCGCGGAGTGACACAAATATAATGGAGTGATCCATATAGCTCACATAACCTTGGTTACATACGTAACCTTTGTTTTACATCACTAAATAATGATGACCAATACAGATTAAACTGGTTTTACATCACTAAATAATGATGACCAATACAAATTAAACTGGTTTTACATTACTAAATAATGATGACCAATACAAATTAAACTGGTTTTATTTTACTAAATAATGATGACCAATACAGATTCAACTGGTTTTACGTCACTAAATAATGATGACCAATACAGATTCAACTGGTTTTACGTCACTAAATAATGATGACCAATACAGATTAAACTGCAGCACCTGATGTCAATCCCACAGTGCATTGCTGCTCTTAATGCCTTAATGGTGACAAAGCTCATTGGTTGCTAAGAGATGGCTGACTGACTGAGGAGGGTCAGAGTCCAGCTGTAATTACACGAACACTTTGAGGAAGTCTGTTTCCCACCGAGCCACCAGTCTCTGAGAACCTCGTCTGACCAGGTAAACACTCACAATTATTATAAGTGTATTAACAGGTAAACACCTGTATGTTTTTTTTTTTTACACACATGGTGATTATGTACTGTATCTTTTTGGAGTGGCGGGGTTTGTAGGTTATAGGATCTGTTGTGTTGATACAGTATCTGATATCTAGTAGCTAGCGACGTAACCCTTTTACGAGAGGGAAACATGGTTATGTATTGTGTGTCTGTGTGTGTCTGTGTGTGCGTGCGTGCGTGTGAAACAGACATGATGTTCGGCCGCCTGCTGCTTGCCTGTGTGTGTTTAACCCCGGCGGATCCAGTTCAGGTCAGGCTCTGCTAATATCATTCAAACTAGATATATGGCCTGGATTACTGTCATTTATACTAGATATATGGCCTGGATTACTGTCATTCATACTAGATATATGGCCTGGATTACTGTCATTCATACTAGATATATGGCCTGGATTACTGTCATTCAAACTAGATATATGGCCTGGATTACTGTCATTCATACTAGATATATGGCCTGGATTACTGTCATTCAAACTAGATATAGGGCCTGGATTACTGTCATTCATACTAGATATATGGCCTGGATTACTGTCATTCATACTAGAAATATGACCTGGATTACTGTCATTCATACTAGATATATGGCCTGGATTACTGTCATTCATACTAGATATATGGCCTGGATTACTGTCATTCATACTAGATATATGGCCTGGATTACTGTCATTCATACTAGATATATGACCTGGATTACTGTCATTCATACTAGAAATATGACCTGGATTACTCTCATTCATACTATATATATGGACTGGATTACTATAATGTCTACTACATGTGCCATATTATTAGAGTTATTGAGTGCTGTTCTCCTGTCATTGTTTTATTAACTGAGGTGACACTGACCTCTTTACTCTTTAACTACCCTGTTAACCTATAAACTGTTGTTTACCCCTCTCTCTCTCTGTCTCTCTCTCTCTCATCTCTCTCTGTCCCTGTCTCTGTCTCTCTCTCTTTCTGTCTCTCTTATCTCTCTCTCTCTCTCTCTCCCTTCTCTCTTTCTCACTTCTCTCTCTCTCTGTCTTTCTCTCTCTCTCCCTTCTCTCTCTCTGTCTCTCTCTCTCTCATCTCTCTCTGCCTCTCTCCCTTCTCTCTCTCTCTCTCTCTCTATTCTCTCTCTCTCTCTCTCTCTCTCACTCTATTCCCCTCTCTCTCCCCCTATCTCTCTCTCTTTCAGGATACCTACAGACTTGTTCAGGTTCCAGAAGAAGCACATTTTGCAGAGACGTTTGACTCAGATCCTCTAGATAGGTGACGTGATCTGTTTAAATCTGTATTCTACATTCACCATATAGTAATGTCTTAGTAATAGTAGTTAGTAATAGTAGTTAGTAATAATATTGTCTTAGTAATAGTAGTTACTAAAATTAGTGTCTTAGTAATAGTAGTTAGTAATAGTATTGTCTTAGTAATAGTAGTTAGTAATAGTATTGTCTTAGTAATAGTAGTTAGTAATAGTATTGTCTTAGTAATAGTAGTTAGTAATAGTAATGTCTTAGTAATAGTAGTTAGTAATAGTATTGTCTTAGTAATAGTAGTTAGTAATAGTAATATCTAGTAATAGTAATATCTTAGTAATAATAGGTAGAATTAGTAGTTAGTAATAGGATTTTCTTAGTAATAGTAGTTAGTAATATTAATGTCTTAGTAATAGTAGTTAGTAATAGTATTGTCTTAGTAATAGTAGTTAGTAATAGTAATATCTAGTAATAGTAATATCTTAGTAATAATAGGTAGAATTAGTAGTTAGTAATAGTATTGTCTTAGTAACGGTAGTTAGTAATAGTAATATCTTAGTAATAATAGATAGAATTAGTAGTTAGTAATAGTATTGTCTTAGTAATAGTAGTTAGTAATAGTACTATCTAGTAATAGTAATATCTAGTAATAGTAATATCTTAGTAATAATAGGTAGAATTAGTAGTTAGTAATAGGATTGTCTTAGTAATAGTAGTTAGTAATATTAATGTCTTAGTAATAGTAGTTAGTAATAGTATTGTCTTAGTAATAGTAGTTAGTAATAGTAATATCTAGTAATAGTAATATCTTAGTAATAATAGGTAGAATTAGTAGTTAGTAATAGTATTGTCTTAGTAACGGTAGTTAGCAATAGTAATATCTTAGTAGTAATAGATAGAATTAGTAGTTAGTAATAGTATTGTCTTAGTAATAGTAGTTAGTAATAGTAATGTCTTAGTAATATTAGTTAGTAATAGTATTGTCTTAGTAATACTAGTTAGTAATAGTATTGTCTTAGTAATAGTAGTTAGTAATAGTAATATCTTAGTAATAATAGGTAGAATTAGTAGTTAGTAATAGTATTGTCTTAGTAATAGTAGTTAGTAATAGTAATAATAGATAGAATTAGTAGTTAGTAATAGTATTGTCTTAGTAATAGTAGTTAGTAATAGTACTATCTAGTAATAGTAATATCTTAGTAATAATAGGTAGAATTAGTAGTTAGTAATAGTATTGTCTTAGTAACGGTAGTTAGTAATAGTAATATCTTAGTAATAATAGGTAGAATTAGTAGTTAGTAATAGGATTGTCTTAGTAATAGTAGTTAGTAATATTAATGTCTTAGTAATAGTAGTTAGTAATAGTATTGTCTTAGTAATAGTAGTTAGTAATAGTAATATCTAGTAATAGTAATATCTTAGTAATAATAGGTAGAATTAGTAGTTAGTAATAGTATTGTCTTAGTAACGGTAGTTAGTAATAGTAATATCTTAGTAATAATAGGTAGAATTAGTAGTTAGTAATAGTATTGTCTTAGTAACGGTAGTTAGTAATAGTAATATCTTAGTAATAATAGGTAGAATTAGTAGTTAGTAATAGTATTGTCTTAGTAACGGTAGTTAGTAATAGTAATATCTTAGTAATAATAGGTAGAATTAGTAGTTAGTAATAGGATTGTCTTAGTAATAGTAGTTAGTAATATTAATGTCTTAGTAATAGTAGTTAGTAATAGTATTGTCTTAGTAATAGTAGTTAGTAATAGTAATATCTAGTAATAGTAATATCTTAGTAATAATAGGTAGAATTAGTAGTTAGTAATAGTATTGTCTTAGTAACGGTAGTTAGTAATAGTAATATCTTAGTAATAATAGGTAGAATTAGTAGTTAGTAATAGTATTGTCTTAGTAACGGTAGTTAGTAATAGTAATATCTTAGTAATAATAGGTAGAATTAGTAGTTAGTAATAGTATTGTCTTAGTAACGGTAGTTAGTAATAGTAATATCTTAGTAATAATAGGTAGAATTAGTAGTTAGTAATAGGATTGTCTTAGTAATAGTAGTTAGTAATATTAATGTCTTAGTAATAGTAGTTAGTAATAGTAATATCTTAGTAATAATAGGTAGAATTAGTAGTTAGTAATAGGATTGTCTTAGTAATGGTAGTTAGTAATAGTAATGTCTTAGTAATAGTAGGTAGTAATAATATCGTCTTAGTAATAGTAGTTAATAATAGTATTGTCTTAGTAACAGTAGTTAGTGATAGTAATGTCTTAGTAATAGTAGTTAGTAATAGTATTGTCTTAGTAATAGTAGTTAGTAATAGTAATATCTAGTAATAGTAATATCTTAGTAATAATAGGTAGAATTAGTAGTTAGTAATAGTATTGTCTTAGTAATGGTAGTTAGTAATAGTAATATCTTAGTAATAATAGATATAATTAGTAGTTAGTAATAGTATTGTCTTAGTAATAGTAGTTAGTAATAGTACTATCTAGTAATAGTAATATCTTAGTAATAATAGGTAGAATTAGTAGTTAGTAATAGTATTGTCTTAGTAACGGTAGTTAGTAATAGTAATATCTTAGTAATAATGGGTAGAATTAGTAGTTAGTAATAGGATTGTCTTAGTAATAGTAGTTAGTAATATTAATGTCTTAGTAATAGTAGTTAGTAATAGTATTGTCTTAGTAATATTAGTTAGTAATATTATTATCTTAGTAATAGTAGTTAGCAATAGTAATATCTTAGTAAAAGTAGTTAGTAATAGTAATGTCTTAGTAATAGTAGTTAGTAATAGTACTATCTAGTAATAGTAATATCTTAGTAATAATAGGTAGAATTAGTAGTTAGTAATAGTATTGTCTTAGTAACGGTAGTTAGTAATAGTAACAGTAATATATTGGTAAAAGTAGGTGGTAATAGGAATATATTGGTAATAGTAGGTAGTAATAAGAATATCTTGGTTATAGTAGTTAGTAATAGTATTATCTTAGTAACAGTAGTAAGTAATGGTAATGTCTTAGTAATAGTATTGTCAAGGTAATAGTAGTTAGTAATAGTATTGTCAAGGTAATAGTAGTTAGTAATAGTAGTGTCTTAGTAATATAACTAATATCGTATTAGTAAGACAATGTGTCATGTGTTTTACAGGAGATGGGTCCAATCCAAGGCTGTGAAAGAGACAGATGCTGAGGCTCTCAAATACGATGGTATGTAGACTACAATGTGACAGTATGATGGAGGTAGACAGAGTACTGACAGTATGATGGGAGGTAGACAGAGTACTGACAGTATGATGGGAGGTAGACAGAGTACTGCAGTATGATGGGAGGTAGACAGAGTACTGACAGTATGATGGGAGGTAGACAGAGTACTGCAGTATGATGGGAGGTAGACAGAGTACTGCAGCATGATAGGAGGTAGAGTACTGACAGTTTGATGGTAGGTAGACTACACCAGGAGCTGTCACCGATGTTAAGTGTACAATTTCAGGGGTTAAAAGTCATCGATGTGTTTTCCTACAGGGCAGGAGGCAGTAGAGTATCCAGAGGTTAGAGCCAGGGGTTAAAGGTCATCTGTGTGTTTTCCTACAGGTCAGCAGGCAGTAGAGTATCCAGAGGTTAGCGTTAGAGCCAGGGGTTAAAGGTGTGTTTCCTCCAGGCCAATGGGTGGTGGAAGAGCCAGCGGCTGCAATGTATCCTGGGAACAGAGCACTGGTGATGAAGTCATCAGGACAACACCATGCCATCGCTGCCTACCTACACACACCCTTCAACTTCATACACACACCTCTCTGCCTGCAGTGAGTACACACACCCTTCACTGTCATACACACACCACTCTGCCTGCAGTGAGTACACACACCCTTCACTGTCATACACACACCTCTCTGCCTGCAGTGAGTACACACACCCTTCACTGTCATACACACACCGCTCTGCCTGCAGTGAGTACACACACCCTTCACTGTCATACACACACCGCTCTGCCTGCAGTGAGTACACACACCCTTCACTGTCATACACACACCGCTCTGCCTGCAGTGAGTACACACACCCTTCACTGTCATACACACACCACTCTGCCTGCAGTGAGTACACACACCCTTCACTGTCATACACACACCTCTCTGCCTGCAGTGAGTACACACACCCTTCACTGTCATACACACACCACTCTGCCTGCAGTGAGTACACACACCCTTCACTGTCATACACACACCGCTCTGCCTGCAGTGAGTACACACACCCTTCACTGTCATACACACACCGCTCTGCCTGCAGTGAGTACACACACCCTTCACTGTCATACACACACCGCTCTGCCTGCAGTGAGTACACACACCCTTCACTGTCATACACACACCGCTCTGCCTGCAGTGAGTACACACACCCTTCACTGTCATACACACACCACTCTGCCTGCAGTGAGTACACACACCCTTCACTGTCATACACACACCTCTCTGCCTGCAGTGAGTACACACACCGCTCTGCCTGCAGTGAGTACACACACCACTCTGCCTGCAGTGAGTACACACACCACTCTGCCTGCAGTGAGTACACACACCGCTCTGCCTGCAGTGAGTACACACACCCGTCACTGTCATACACACACCGCTCTGCCTGCAGTGAGTACACACACCGCTCTGCCTGCAGTGAGTATACACACCGCTCTGCCTGCAGTGAGTACACACACCACTCTGCCTGCAGTGAGTACACACACCCTTCACTGTCATACACACACCTTTCTGCCTGCAGTGAGTACACACACCACTCTGCCTGCAGTGAGTACACACACCACTCTGCCTGCAGTGAGTACACACACCACTCTGCCTGCAGTGAGTACACACACCACTCTGCCTGCAGTGAGTACACACACCGCTCTGCCTGCAGTGAGTACACACACCGCTCTGCCTGCAGTGAGTACACACACCACTCTGCCTGCAGTGAGTACACACACCACTCTGCCTGCAGTGAGTACACACACCGCTCTGCCTGCAGTGAGTACACACACCCGTCACTGTCATACACACACCGCTCTGCCTGCAGTGAGTACACACACATATGTATGCACGACACGCCCACATCAGTTGAGTCTTTTCAAACTACTTACTACTGTGTGTGTGTACAGGTATGAGGTTCGGTTCGGGAGAGATGTAGAGTGCAGTGGAGCCTACATCAAACTGCTGACTAAGACCCATCTGCTACGACTGGTGAGTTGACCCAACTGCTGCTGCTCAACATCTACTCGTCCTCTATAACAATGCTCCTTGTTCTGTTCTTATTTCGTATGGTGGAAGTTGTATGATGTTGTGTGTGTGCATGTGTCAAAGTGTGTGTGTGTGTATTTTATATATATATATATATATATATATATATATATATATATATATATATATATATATATATATATATATATATATATATATATCTCTGTGTATGTGCTTAGAGCCAGTTCAGTGAGTCCACTCCGTACTCTGTGATGTTTGGTCCTGATAAGTGCGGCACCAGCCACCGCCTCCATCTCATCATCAGGGTAACGGACTCTAGCAACGGCCGTAACCAAGAGATACACGCCCCCCAACCCGTCGATGACCTGACGGTGTACTTCACCGACCGACAACCACACCTCTATACACTACGTTAGTATGCATCCTAACCACTAAACCCTACCTCTACACACTACGTTAGTATGAAGCCTAACCACTAAATACTACACAGTAAACCTCACATCTGTGTGTGAAACACATGGCTTTCCTATAGAAAGTTCCATTCAGGATTGCCGCCACTCTACTCCATTTCCCTGGATCTCCGGAGGAGACAAACATGGTTTTCTCCTGGAGCAGTTTAGTGTCTAGGATTTTTCTCATGAGTCTGCCATTGTTTCCATTCATGTTGCGACAGTCGATGTTCATACCCAGAGAAATGACTCTCACATGACTGGCTTGTTGACCTGATAGCCAGCGAGGTGAGACAAGTGGTCTCACCAACAACACACATGCATGAACATTTTTGTATAAAGGGAAGCTGGTGTGATGTTTATGATGTGTTTTTCTGTGTGCCAAATACACCAGATATTGTTGTTGTGGGGAGGCCAGGGGGAGGTGCTCATTTTGGAAGTGGGCTGCTCATTGGATGGCTACATGGAAAAGGCCTTGGCAGAGAATCTGCTTAAATACCAGCCCCTCATGGCACGCTGGGACAGCCTCAGGGTGGAGGTGCAAGCTGGAGGTGATGATATGTGGCAGTCTCTGCCACGCTCACAGGCTTGCAGTGTGTGGCCACCAGATTGTGGGCCTGACAACAACTAGGGCAAAGCAGGCTGGGTACTGGGTACTGCTCTGTTTCAGATGCCGTGGGCATCCTAGCTGCTTGGAGAAGGAGGTGCTCTCTGGACCCTTGAGGGACATGCAGACAGAGACATTTGATTGGTGGATTCAAATAAAGTATTTAACATGTGTGTGTGTGTGTGTGTGTGTGTGTGTGTGTGTGTGTGTGTGTGTGTGTGTGTGTGTGTGTGTGTGTGTGTGTGTGTGTGTGTGTGTGTGTGTGTGTGCGTGCGTGTGTAGAATTGTATCAAGACAGCAGGTATGAGATTTTCATTGACCAATCGCTGATCAGTCAAGGCCGCCTGCTGACAGACGAAGTCCAGTACACAGAATCCCCTGAGTCCCCGGTGTCTGGATTATGGGTGGGGTCAGTCGCGGCGCTGGGTCTGGAACTGTGGTCATTATCGGGGGAAGTTATGTTTGACAATTTCCTGTTGACTGATGACCTGAAGCTGGCTGAGAGATGGACACAGGACACCTGGGGACAGAAACAAGTACGTCTCTCTCTTTCTCTGTTTCACTCATCTCTCTCAATCTGTACGTCTCTCTTTGTGATACTCCACTCGGAAATAACTGTGTGCGTGCGGTTTGTGTGTGTGTGCGTGCGGTTTGTGTGTGTGTGTGCGGTGTGTGTGCGTTTGTGCGGTGTCCGTGCGCTGTGTGTTCTCCCAGCCCGGCCTGTTGGAGCGACTCCTGATAGCAACTAACTCTCATCCCTGGCTCTGGGGTGTCTACATCTTCACGGTGGGATTACCCATCACCCTCTTCATCAGCTACATGTGGCCGGACAAGGTACACACACACACACACACACACACACACACACACACACACACACACACACACACACACACACACACACACACACACACACACACACACAAACACAAACACAAACACAAACACAAACACAAACACACACACAAACACAAACAAACAAAAATCCAATAGTACTATGTTTGTCAGAGATTCGGGCCCCCTGACCAGGACTACTACTATAAGAAGTCTGATGAACCTCAGCCAGAGAGAGACCAGCCAGACAGACCAACCAGCCTCTCAGACTATGGTGAGACACACACCAACACACTGTAGGCAGACACATTACACGTTTAAGATGTGCTGTATGTGTGTGTAGGTGCGATGAGCAGAGAGGGGGCCAGGAGGAGAGAAACTCAGAAGGTTCAGAGGAAGTCAGACCTGGAGGTTGAGGTGAAGACATGACCTTTAACCTCTCACCTTTATGTGTTAGACGTCTTTCTACAGACATCACTGATGTGATGTGTCTTTGTGTTTGTCTACAGAATGAGTGACAATCCCTGGCCAGCCTGAGGACTAACCAACCCTAACCAGCCTGAGGACTAACTAGAGCTGTGGCGGTCACGAAATTTCGTCAGCCAGTGATTGTCAAGCAAATAACTGTCGGTCTCACGGTTATTGCCGCTGACACAGACCTTTGGAACGTCTACATTTTAAAATGTCTAATAAATCCATATAATATAGCCTACACCACAATAAATCCATTATTTATTTTAGACAGGTCTAAAGAAACATGATATGAAGAAAATGTAGTCTATTTCAGAAGAACAGAATAACATACTCTGAGTTGTCCTCATGTTAGGCCCTGATCTGGCTGTGCCATATGGCTGTGGGCTACACTAGTTCATTTAGCAGACAAGATTTGCTTAGAATTCCATTGCATTATCTTCTAATATGTTATAGTATGAAGAATACAGTTGAACAAAACTGAATAAAATAGAAAGGATATGTTCTCCAAACAGTTTGATGGAGTGCAACTATTCTGTGTTGAGCGGTTCACAAAGAAATAGGTCCTCCTAGATGCTACATTTAGAGACATTAATGTAACTTTAGTTGTTCTACAAACGTTGGCCTGTATGTTTTGATTTAATATATTGTAAGGCTGCATGATGAGACTCTAATGATGATTTGAAACAAGTTGCTTGAAAGGCATAATCTCTGCTTTGTATTTTGAGAAGGCTGTACACCAGGGGTTCTTAAGCCTGAGACCAAAATGAGAAATTATGTGTTTTGCTGGGACCCAAGCTTAGGAAAATGTGGAACTATACGTAAATATCGGAACATTTCATTGCCCTTATGCCTAAAAAATGCAATGAAATACCCATAAATATATTTACATGTCTATTTTTATTTACTTTATTCTTATGTACCTGTCTAGGTTGGAACTGTTTCTGTTAAAATACAAGACATCATTTCATTCTGACCTGAAATAAATGGATTGATCACATCACACAGATGTAGACCAGAACACACAGTCCTGATGAGAGGTGTGTGGCTGGTTGACGTTTTAAACAAGCAGGTCTATTCTGGGCTCTGCTTTAGACAGTGCAACACGGAGGTCATGCTCAGCATTGAAACTGTTTCTGTACTTGAGAACCCTGACTTGCATAGGTGTGTGGTGCCAAACTGGATCAGAACATCTACTGCTTTCTCAGTCAGGCAGGAGACCACTTCCTGCTGTAGATGAACAACCCAGAACTGTGTGAGTCAGGCAGGAGACCACTTCCTGCTGTAGATGAACAACCCAGAACTGTGTGAGTCAGGCAGGAGACCACTTCCTGCTGTAGATGAACATCCCAGAACTGTGTGAGTCAGGCAGGAGACCACTTCCTGCTGTAGATGAACAACCCATAACTGTGTGAGTGGGTTCTCAGTCAGGAGACCACTTCCTGTTGTAGATGAACAACCCAGAACTGTGAGAGTCAGGCAGGAGACCACTTCCTGTTGTAGATGATCAACCCAGAATCTACAGTAGGCCTGGTCATTTCTACGTCAATATGTACAGTAGGCATGGTCATTTCTCCAGTAATATGTACAGTAGGGCTGGCCATTTCTACAGTGACATGTACAGTAGGCCTGGTCATTTCTACAGTGAGATGTACAGTAGGCTTGGTCATTTCTACAGTGAGATGTACAGTAGGCCTGGTCATTTCTACAGTGAGATGTACAGTAGGCCTGGACATTTCTACAGTGAGATGTACAGTAGGCTTGGTAATTTCTACAGTGAGATGTACAGTAGGCCTGGTCATTTCTACAGTGAGATGTACAGTAGGCCTGGTCATTTCTACAGTATATGTACAGTAGGCCTTATAATTTTTATCTGTACTGTTACTTAGGGTTGCACTATCAATAGTTAGTTAGCTATTAGCTGTGTACCATTACAAGGCCAGGGGATTGTTTGAAAGAGGAACTCACATCTACTACTATGAGATAGTACTCCCTTATTTCTACTGATCATCACCCCAGGCCTTTAATAGCACCCCAGGCCTTTACCTGCCCTTTAATAGCACCCCAGGCCTTTAATAGCACCCCAGGCCTTTAATAGCACCCCAGGCCTTTAATAACACCAGCGGTAAACAATCCACCCAAGATGTCTTGGTGGATTGGCATGTCTTCGCTAACCCTTGTTTAATGGATTGGTTAGCTCTCGGTAACCCCATTACTCTGGGGGTGGTAGATGGACACAAATGTCTGGTCCAGTCCCATCATTATGGCTAAATACTTGACTACATCACCAGTGGAGTGGGTAACATTGTCTGCAGATAAAACCTCAGGAACAACAAATCTAGGTATTATCTCCCTCACTAGTAGCTTTGCTACTGTCTTAGCATCACAGTGTGTGGTGAGAAATGCCTCCACCCACCTGGTGAACCTGTCAGTAAGGACTAAACAGTACATTTTCCTTTCTTATCTTAATGAAAGATCTATAAAATCCATGGCAAGATGGGAGAATGGTCCTCTTGACGTAGGGACATGACCTGGTTTCAGAGGTGTCCCTTTGGCAATGTTAAATTGCATGCACATCTCACATGCTGAGTGAAAATTTGGACAAAACAAATCCAAAGAAATTGCCTCCATTATATCCCCCCTTGACAAATAAGCCATACCATGGGCCACTTGGCAATCAGAGGCGATAAGACAAGCTGGCAGACACGGTCTGCCAGACAGAGACTGTCTCCAAATCTTTTGAAACGGGGTCAAGTTTACAACCCCCCTGTTGCCATACCAAATGAGAACCAACATCCAAAGCCTATTTAGATGCCAAATCATCAGTGTCTTTCCCAACAGTAGCACAGAAGAACATGGAGTGGCTATGACACTCGGAGGCAGCCAATTTAGCAGCCTCATCTGCCATGGTGTTACCCATACTGACAAAATCTTTCCCCCCAGTGTGAGCAGCAACCCTCTCAAAGCAGAGGGCAGCATCATAGCCTCCAAGAAATCTAAAACCATAGTTCTATTACGAATAGGACTTTTACAAGAATTGTGAAAACCCCTACTCTTCCACACACACCACACAGGAGGCAAACCCCTACTCCTCCAGACACCACACCAGGAGAGACAAATCCCCAACTCCTCCAGACACCACACCAGGAGAGACAAACCCTTATTCCTCCAGACACCACACCATAAGAGACAAACCACCTACTCCTCCAGACACCACACCAGGAGAGACAAAACCCCAACTCCTCTAGACACCACACCAGGAGAGACAAACCACCTACTCCTCCATACCAGGAGAGACAAACCCCTACTCCTCTAGACAAACCCTTATTCCTCCAGACACCACACCAGGAGAGACAAACCCCTAGTCCTCCAGACACCAGGAGAAACAAACCCCGACTCCTCCAGACACCACACCAGGAGAGACAAACCCTACTCCTCCAGACACCACAACAGGAGAGACAAACCCCTACTCCTCTAGACACCACACCAGGAGAGACAAACCTCTACACCTCTAGACACCACACCAGGAGAGACAAACCCCTACTCCTCCAGACACCACACCAGGAGAGACAAACCCCTACACCTCCAGACACCAGGAGAGACAAACCCCCACTCCTCCAGACACCACACCAGGATAGAAAACCCCTACTCCTTCAGACACCACACCAGGAGAGACAAACCCCTACTCCTAGAAACCAGGAGAGACAAACCCCTACTCCTCTAGACACAACACCAGCAGAGACAAACCCCAACTCCTCCAGACACCACACCAGGAGAGACAACCCCTACTCCTCTAGACACCACACCAATAGAGACAAAGCCCCTACTCCTCCAGACAGCACACCAGGAGAGAAACCCCCTACTCCTCTAGACACCACACCAGGGAGAGACAAACCCCTACTCCTCCAGATACTACATCAGGAAAGACAAACCCCTACTCCTCCAGACACCACACCAGGAGAGACAAACCCCTACTCCTCCAGACACCACACCAGGAGAGACAAACCCCCTACTCCTCCAGACACCACACCAGGAGAGACAAAACCCTACACCTCCAGACACCACACCAGGAGAGACAAAACCCCAATTCCTCCAGACCCTACACCAGGAGAGACAAACCCTGATTCCTCCAGAGAGGGGCGAGAGGTCCCGTGTTCAAATCCCGGACGAGCCCCCATTATGTTACGCACGCCTCTATGAAGAGGGAACGCAACACCCTGCTACAACTAAACACTCCGTGAAGCAAAAAAGGTATGGACTGTAGGTGCGAGTAAGGATGACAACAGGCAGAATGTGGTACCGTTTACAAGGACTTTATTCCTTTACACGGTAATATGGGGAAAAGGGGCTGGACGGAACCAAAGCAAAGAAAGTAAATCTCAAAGCCCCCCCCGCTCTCCTATCTTACCTGCCTACCCACTACTTACCTAATTTAGCACCACCTGGTGCCCTAACCAAAATACAAGGGGTGGTCCGCCCAGGTCTTACCTAGTGTGTCTAGACAGCGAATATGCTACGGGTATATGTATGCCCGCGGGCCTCTTGCCTAAGCACTCCCTAGGTGCCTTCCCTTTCCCCCTGGGAACAAATGAAACAGAATATTAAACAATTTTAAACAAACTAAGAAACAAAAGGATGTCAAATAAGCTCTTTCTGAGCAACAAACTCAGCAATGTACTCCCAGCAAAATCAACCTCTATCACAATCTCTACAATGACCTCCCAGCAAATCTCTCTAGCAAAAAGAAAAACTCCTGAACAGAACACTGGCTTTTTATATAGCTTCTGAAGGAATGGGTAATTGGAGACAGCTGTGTCTTGACGAGGGGCGGGGTCAGCTCTCCAATTAGCCCTGGAGTCGACCAATCAGCTGCTTGAGGAATTTCAGGAAGCCATTTCCTGAAATAAACACATGCAAATACACAATCTACAACACATAATCTGGGAACGTAACAATGAGAGACAAACCACCTACTCCTCCAGACACCACACCGGGAGAGACAAAACCCTACACCTCCAGACACCACACCAGGAGAGACAAAACCCCAACTCCTCCAGACACCACACCAGGAGAGACAAACCCTTATTCCTCCAGACACCACACCATAAGAGACAAACCACCTACTCCTCCAGACACCACACCAGGAGAGACAAAACCCCAACTCCTCTAGACACCACACCAGGAGAGACAAACCACCTACTCATCCAGACACCAGACCAGGAGAGACAAACCCCTACTCCTCTAGACAGCACACCAGGAGAGACAAACCCCCTACTCCTCCAGACACCAGGAGAGACAAACCCCAACTCCTCTAGACACCGCACCAGGAGAGACAAACCCCGACTCCTCCAGACACAACACCAGGAGAGACAAACCCCTACTCTTCCAGACACCACAACAGGAAAGACAAACCCCCTGCTCCTTCAGACACCACACCAGGAGAGACAAACCCCTACTCCTCCAGACACCACACCAGGATAGACAAACCCCTACACCTCCATACAACACACCAGGAGAGACAAATCCCCTACTCCTCCAGACACCACACCAGGAGAGACAAACCCCTACACCTCCAGACACCACACCAGGAGAGACAAAACCCCAACTCCTCTAGACACCACACCAGGAGAGACAAACCCTTATTCCTCCAGACACCACACCAGGAGAGACAAACCACCTACTCCTCCAGACACCAGACCAGGAGAGACAACCCCTACTCCTCTAGACACCACACCAGGAGAGAGAAAGCTCTACATCTCTACACCAGGAGAGACAATCCCCCTACTCCTCCAGACACCACATCAGGAAAGACAAAACCCCTACTCCTTCAGACACCACACCAGGAGAGACAAACCCCTACTCCTCCAGACACCACACCAGGAGAGACAAACCCTACACCTCCAGACAACACACCAGGAGAGACAAATCCTCTACTCCTCCAGACACCACACCAGGAGAACAAACCCCCTACTCCTCCAGACACCAGGAGAGACAAACCCCAACTCCTCTAGACACCACACCAGGAGAGAGAACCCCTACTCCTCTAGACACCACAACAGGAGAGACAAACCCTTATTCCTCCAGACACCACACCAGGAGAGACAAACCACCTACTCCTCCAGACACCACACCAGGAGAGACAAACCCCTACTCCTTCAGACACACAGCAGGAGAGACAAACCCTCTACTCCTCCAGACACCAGTAGAGACAAACCCCTACTCCTCTAGACACCACACCAGGAGAGGCAAACCCCGACTCCTCCAGACACCACACCAGGAGAGACAAACGCCTACTCCTCCAGACACCAGGAGAGACAAACCCCTACTCCTCTAGACACCACACCAGGAGAGACAACCCCTACTCCTCCAGAAACCACAACAGGAGAGACAAACCCCTACTCCTCCAGACACCACACCAGGAAAGACAAAACCCTACACCTCCAGACACCACACCAGGAGAGACAAATCCCCTACTCCTCCAGACACCAGGAGAGACAAACCCCTACTCCTCTAGACACCAGGAGAGACAAACCCCTACTCCTCTAGACACCACACCAGGAGAGGCAAACCCCAACTCCTCCAGACACCACACCAGGAGAGACAAACCCCTACTCCTCCAGACACCACACCAGGAGAGACAAACCCCTACTCCTCCAGACACCACAACAGGAGAGACAAACCCCTACTCCTCTAGACACCACACCAGGAGAGACAAACCTCTACACCTCTAGACACCACACCAGGAGAGACAAACCCCTACTCCTCCAGACACCACACCAGGAGAGACAAACCCCTACACCTCCAGACACCAGGAGAGACAAACCCCCACTCCTCCAGACACCACACCAGGATAGAAAACCCCTACTCCTTCAGACACCACACCAGGAGAGACAAACCCCTACTCCTAGAAACCAGGAGAGACAAACCCCTACTCCTCTAGACACAACACCAGCAGAGACAAACCCCAACTCCTCCAGACACCACACCAGGAGAGACAACCCCTACTCCTCTAGACACCACACCAATAGAGACAAAGCCCCTACTCCTCCAGACAGCACACCAGGAGAGAAACCCCTACTCCTCTAGACACCACACCAGGAGAGACAAACCCCTACTCCTCCAGATACTACATCAGGAAAGACAAACCCCCTACTCCTCCAGACACCACACCAGGAGAGACAAACCCCCTACTCCTCCAGACACCACACCAGGAGAGACAAACCCCCTACTCCTCCAGACACCACACCAGGAGAGACAAAACCCTACTCCTCCAGACACCACAACAGGAGAGACAAACCCCCTACTCCTCTAGACACCACACCAGGAGAGACAAACCTCTACACCTCTAGACACCACACCAGGAGAGACAAACCCCTACTCCTCCAGACACCACACCAGGAGAGACAAACCCCTACACCTCCAGACACCAGGAGAGACAAACCCCCACTCCTCCAGACACCACACCAGGATAGAAAACCCCCTACTCCTTCAGACACCACACCAGGAGAGACAAACCCCTACTCCTAGAAACCAGGAGAGACAAACCCCCTACTCCTCTAGACACATCACCAGCAGAGACAAACCCCAACTCCTCCAGACACCACACCAGAAGAGACAACCCCCTACTCCTCTAGACACAACACCAATAGAGACAAAGCCCCTACTCCTCCAGACAGCACACCAGGAGAGAAACCCCCTACTCCTCTAGACACCACACCAGGAGAGACAAACCCCTACTCCTCCAGATACTACATCAGGAAAGACAAACCCCTACTCCTCCAGACACCACACCAGGAGAGACAAACCCCTACTCCTCCAGACACCACACCAGGAGAGACAAACCCCTACTCCTCCAGACACCACACCAGGAGAGACAAAACCCTACACCTCCAGACACCACACCAGGAGAGACAAAACCCCAATTCCTCCAGACCCTACACCAGGAGAGACAAACCCTGATTCCTCCAGAGAGGGGCGAGAGGTCCCGTGTTCAAATCCCGGACGAGCCCCCATTATGTTACGCACGCCTCTATGAAGAGGGAACGCAACACCCTGCTACAACTAAACACTCCGTGAAGCGAAAAAAAAGGTATGGACTGTAGGTGCGAGTAAGGATGACAACAGGCAGAATGTGGTACCGTTTACAAGGACTTTATTCCTTTACACGGTAATATGGGGAAAAGGGGCTGGACGGAACCAAAGCAAAGAAAGTAAATCTCAAAGCCCCCCTCTCCTATCTTACCTGCCTACCCACTACTTACCTAATTTAGCACCACCTGGTGCCCTAACCAAAATACAAGGGGTGGTCCGCCCAGGTCTTACCTAGTGTGTCTAGACAGCGAATATGCTACGGGTATATGTATGCCCGCGGGCCTCTTGCCTAAGCACTCCCTAGGTGCCTTCCCTTTCCCCCTGGGAACAAATGAAACAGAATATTAAACAATTTTAAACAAACTAAGAAACAAAAGGATGTCAAATAAGCTCTTTCTGAGCAACAAACTCAGCAATGTACTCCCAGCAAAATCAACCTCTATCACAATCTCTACAATGACCTCCCAGCAAATCTCTCTAGCAAAAAGAAAAACTCCTGAACAGAACACTGGCTTTTATATAGCTTCTGAAGGAATGGGTAATTGGAGACAGCTGTGTCTTGACGAGGGGGCGGGGTCAGCTCTCCAATTAGCCCTGGAGTCGACCAATCAGCTGCTTGAGGAATTTCAGGAAGCCATTTCCTGAAATAAACACATGCAAATACACAATCTACAACACATAATCTGGGGAACGTAACAATGAGAGACAAACCACCTACTCCTCCAGACACCACACCGGGAGAGACAAAACCCTACACCTCCAGACACCACACCAGGAGAGACAAAACCCCAACTCCTCCAGACACCACACCAGGAGAGACAAACCCTTATTCCTCCAGACACCACACCATAAGAGACAAACCACCTACTCCTCCAGACACCAGACCAGGAGAGACAAACCCCTACTCCTCTAGACAGCACACCAGGAGAGACAAACCCCTACTCCTCCAGACACCAGGAGAGACAAACCCCAACTCCTCTAGACACCGCACCAGGAGAGACAAACCCCGACTCCTCCAGACACAACACCAGGAGAGACAAACCCCTACTCTTCCAGACACCACAACAGGAAAGACAAACCCCCTGCTCCTTCAGACACCACACCAGGAGAGACAAACCCCTACTCCTCCAGACACCACACCAGGATAGACAAACCCCTACACCTCCATACAACACACCAGGAGAGACAAATCCCCTACTCCTCCAGACACCACACCAGGAGAGACAAACCCCTACACCTCCAGACACCACACCAGGAGAGACAAAACCCCAACTCCTCTAGACACCACACCAGGAGAGACAAACCCTTATTCCTCCAGACACCACACCAGGAGAGACAAACCACCTACTCCTCCAGACACCAGACCAGGAGAGACAACCCCCTACTCCTCTAGACACCACACCAGGAGAGAGAAAGCTCTACATCTCTACACCAGGAGAGACAATCCCCCTACTCCTCCAGACACCACATCAGGAAAGACAAAACCCCTACTCCTTCAGACACCACACCAGGAGAGACAAACCCCTACTCCTCCAGACACCACACCAGGAGAGACAAACCCTACACCTCCAGACAACACACCAGGAGAGACAAATCCTCTACTCCTCCAGACACCACACCAGGAGAACAAACCCCCTACTCCTCCAGACACCAGGAGAGACAAACCCCAACTCCTCTAGACACCACACCAGGAGAGAGAACCCCTACTCCTCTAGACACCACAACAGGAGAGACAAACCCTTATTCCTCCAGACACCACACCAGGAGAGACAAACCACCTACTCCTCCAGACACCACACCAGGAGAGACAAACCCCTACTCCTTCAGACACACAGCAGGAGAGACAAACCCTCTACTCCTCCAGACACCAGTAGAGACAAACCCTACTCCTCTAGACACCACACCAGGAGAGGCAAACCCCGACTCCTCCAGACACCACACCAGGAGAGACAAACGCCTACTCCTCCAGACACCAGGAGAGACAAACCCCTACTCCTCTAGACACCACACCAGGAGAGACAACCCCTACTCCTCCAGAAACCACAACAGGAGAGACAAACCCCCTACTCCTCCAGACACCACACCAGGAAAGACAAAACCCTACACCTCCAGACACCACACCAGGAGAGACAAATCCCCTACTCCTCCAGACACCAGGAGAGACAAACCCCTACTCCTCTAGACACCAGGAGAGACAAACCCCTACTCCTCTAGACACCACACCAGGAGAGGCAAACCCCAACTCCTCCAGACACCACACCAGGAGAGACAAACCCGTACTCCTCCAGACACCACACCAGGAGAGACAAATCCCTACTCCTCTAGACACCACACCAGGAGAGACAAACCCCTAGTCCTCTAGACACCACCCCAGGAGAGGCAAACCCCCAACTCCTCCAGACACCACACCAGGAGAGACAAATCCCCTACTCCTCTAGACACCACACCAGGATAGACAAACCCCTACTCCTCTAGACACCACACCAGGAGAGACAAACCCCTACTCCTCCACACCAGGAGAGGCAACCCCCTACTCCTCCAGACACCACACCAGGAGAGACAAACCCCTACACCTCCAGACACCACACCAGGAGAGACAAACACCCTACTCCTCCAGACACCACACCAGGAGAGACAAACCCCTACTCCTCCAGACACCACACCAGGAGAGACAAACCCCTATTGCATAAGCAGGATCAGAGAAAATTGTATTTTCCCTCCTCCCATTTACAGGCAGGTGGTTTGTTTCAGTAGTTCAGCCTGTTGAGCTGAGAAAGTATCTGGTTGTTGTGTGTGAGTGGTTCTATCAACTGTCACAATACCAAACCCTGCAGTTTGATCTATCTATCTATCTATCTATCTATCTATCTATCTATCTATCTATCTATCTATCTATCTATCTATCTATCTATCTATCTATATATATATATATATCTATATATATATATATATATATATATATATATATATATATATATATATATATATATATATATATATATATATATATATATATATACACTGCTCAAAAAAATAAAGGGAACACTTAAACAACACAATGTAACTCCAAGTCAATCACACTTCTGTGAAATCAAACTGTCCACTTAGGAAGCAACACTGATTGACAATAAATTTCACATGCTGTTGTGCAAATGGAATAGACAACGGGTGAAAATTATAGGCATTTAGCAAGACACCCCCAATAAAGGAGTGGTTCTACAGTTGGTGACCAGGCCACTTCTCAGTTGCTATGCTTCCTGGCTGATGTTTTGGTCGCTTTTGAATGCTGGCGTTGCTTTCACTCTAGTAGTAGCATGAGACGGAGTCTACAACCCACACAAGTGGCTCAGGTAGTGCAGCTCATCCAGGATGGGACATCAATGCGAGCTGTGGCAAGAAGGTTTGCTGTGTCTGTCAGCGCAGTGTCCAGAGCATGGAGGTGCTACCAGGAGACAGGCCAGTACATCAGGAGACGTGGAGGAGGCCGTAGGAGGGCAACAACCCAGCAGCAGGACCGCTACCTCCGCCTTTGTGCAAGGAGGAGCAGGAGGAGCACTGCCAGAGCCCTGCAAAATGACCTCCAGCAGGCCACAAATGTGCATGTGTCTGCTCAAACGGTCAGAAAGAGACTCCATGAGGGTGGTATGAGGGCCTGACGTCCACAGGTGGGGGTTGTGCTTACAGCACAACACCGTGCAGGACGTTTGGCATTTGCCAGAGAACACCAAGATTGGCAAATTCGCCACTGGCGCCCTGTGCTCTTCACAGCTGAAAGCAGGTTCACACTGAGCACGTGACAGACGTGACAGAGTCTGGAGATGCCGTGGAGAACATTCTGCTGCCTGCAACATCCTCCAGCATGACCAGTTTGGCGGTGGGTCAGTCATGGTGTGGGGTGGCATTTCTTTGGGGGCCGTACAGCCCTCCATGTGCTTGCCAGAGGTAGCCTGACTGCCATTAGGTACCGAGATGAGATCCTCAGACCCCTTGTGAGACCATTTGCTGGTGCGGTTGGCCCTGGGTTCTTCCTAATGCAAGACAATGCTAGACCTCATGTGGCTGGAGTGTGTCAGCAGTTCCTGCAAGAGGAAGGCATTGATGCTATGGACTGGCCCGCCCGTTCCCCAGACCTGAATCCAATTGAGCACATCTGGGACATCATGTCTAGCTCCATTCACCGATGCCACGTTGCACCACAGACTGTCCAGGAGTTTGCAGATGCTTTAGTCCAGGTCTGGGAGGAGATCCTTAAGGAGACCATCCGCCACCTCATCAGGAGCATGTCCAGGCATTGTAGGGAGGTCATACAGGCACGTGGAGGCCACACACACTACTGAGCCTCATTTTGACTTGTTTTAAGGACATTACATCAAAGTTGGATCAGCCTGTAGTGTGATTTTCCACTTTAATTTTGAGTGTGACTCCAAATCCAGACCTCCATGAGTTGATCAATTTGATTTCCATTGATAATTTTTGTGTGATCTTGTTGTCAGCACATTCAACTATGTAAAGAAAAAAAGTATTTAATAAGAAGATTTAATTCATTCAGATCTAGGATGTTATTTTAGTGTTCCCTTTATTTTTTTGAGCAGTGTATATATATATCTATGTGTATCTATCTATCTCAGTGTATCTATCTATATATGAGGTCAGGCTGAGCAAAAACAGTGGGATCCAGTGTCAATGGGACAGTTCTTCCATGTACCTGAAGTTTAATTTTTGGGTCCATCTTTCCCATCTTTGAATATGTACTGGGGACGTTGGAGAAAAAGGCCTCTTCATTGCTGATCGTCAGGAAAATAGGAACTGTTGGTGTTCTGATTTCCTTGTGGCTAGACACCTCCTCTTCCCCCTCTCTGTGGTTGATTTTCTCTGTGTCCTTCTTGGTGGCCAGGACCAGGCTGATAACCTCCTTGTGCCTGCTGGGGAGGTCCTCCATAGGTTTGGGGTTGCTGCTGATATCCACCTTGTTGTTGGTATTCTCCTCTATGTCCTACTCTGAAATTTACTCTCCCTCTTCGGTTCACTCCAGGTGTTGTGGCCCATAGTTGATATTGAGGATTTTGTGGACATTGATTCCTCATGTGTCCACACCCTCAGCATTGCATAGGTGGCATTCTGGGTGAGCCCCGTGGTTGTGGGTTCCAATACGTCTGAGGGAGAAATTGTACATAAGGCACTATGGACTCAGCGCAGGTCCACTTGGAGGCGCTGTAGGAGCAGGAGTGTTCATCACCATGTCAGGCTCACCTCCTTTATTCTATATTCATGTTTGTTTGTAGACCCCTCCTTCATAAAACTCTTTAGTAATAAAATGCAATTGCAGACAGAGATTCACATACAGAGTAACAGAGTAGTCTAAAGTACAGATCTTTGTGGTGAAACAGGAGACAATGCTCTTTATACAACCTACCGTCAATCATATCTTAACATTGTTGCATTGGATTAGAGACAAAGTATCTAAGATGAGTAAAACATGTGCAGACTGTGGTTTCTCTCTCTGCTACCTTGGCCTTGAGGCTGGGTGACTATCAGCAGGTGCAGGTAGCTCTCAGCCTGAGAACTGAAGCAGTACATCTCCATTTCCCAGTACTTTTCCACCATTGCAAGCATACAAATGTTATCACATATACAGTTGAAGTCGGAAGTTTACATACACTTAGGTTGGAGTCATTAAATCTAGTTTTCAACCACTCCACAAATGTATTGTTAACAAACTATAGTTTTGGCAAATCGGTTAAGACATCTACTTTGTGCTTGACACAAGTAATTTTTCCAACAATTGTTTACAGACTTATAATTCACTGTATCACAATTCTAGTGGGTTTACATATACAAAATTGAAGTTTACATATACAAAATTGACTGTGCCTTTAAACAGCTTGGAAAATTCTAGAAAATGTCATGGCTTTAGAAGATTCTGATAGGCCAATTGACATCATTTGACTCAATTGGAGGTGTTGGATGTATTTCAAGGCCGGCCTTCAAACTCAGTGCCTCTTTGCTTGACATCATGGGAAAATCAAAATAAATCAGCCAAGACATCAGAAAACAAATTTTAGACCTCCACAAGTCTGGTTCATCCTTGGGAGCAATTTCCAAAAGCCTGAAGGTACCACATTGACCTGTACAAACAATAGTACGCAAGTATAAACACCATGGGACCGTGCAGCCGTCATACCGCTCAGGAAGGAGATGCCTTCTGTCTCCTAGAGATTAACGTACTTTGTTGTGAAAAGTGCAAATCAATCCCAGAACAACAGCAAAGGACCTTGTGAAGATGCTGGAGGAAACAGGTACAAAAGTATCTATATCCACAGTAAAACGAGTCCTATATCGACATAACCTGAAAGGCTGCTCAGCAACGAAGAAGCCACTGCTCCAAAACCGCCATAAAAAAAAGCCAGACTACGGGTTGCAACTGCACATGGGGACAAAGAGAGTACAATTTGGAAAATGTCCTCTGGTCTGATGAATCAAAAATTGAACTGTTTGGCCATAATGACCATCGTTATGTTTGGAGGAAAAGGGGAGGCCTGCAAGCCGAAGAAAACCATCCCAACCGTGAAGCACGGGGGTGGCAGCATCATGTTGTGGGGGTGCTTTGCTGCAGGAGGGACTGGTGCACTTCACAAAACAGATGGCATCATGGGGAAAGAAGATTATGTGGATATATTGAAGCAACATCTCAAGACATCAGTCAGGAAGTTAAAGCTTGGTCGCAAATGGGTCTTCCAACTGGACATTGACCCCAAACATACTTCCAAAGTTGTGGCAAAATGGCTTAAGGACAACAAAGTCAAGGTATTGGAGTGGCCATCACAAAGCCCTGACCTCAATCTTATAGAACATTTGTGGGCAGAACTTAAAAAGTGTGTGCGAGCAAGGAGGCCTACAAACCTGACTCAGTTACACCAGCTCTGTCAGGAGGAATGGGACAAATACACCCAAACTATTGTGGGAAGTTTGTGGAAGGCTACCCAAATAGTTTGACCCAAGTTAAACAATTTAAAGCCAATGCTGCCGAATACTAATTGAGTGTATGTAAACTTCTGACCCACTGGGAATGTGATGAAGGAAATAAAAGCTGAAATGAATCATTCTCTCTACTATTCTGACATTTCACATTGTTACAATAAAGTGGTGATCCTAACTGACCTAAAACAGAGAATTCTTACTAGGATTACGTGTCAGGAATTGTGAAAACTGAGTTTAAATGTATTTGGCTAAGGTGTATGTAAATTCCGACTTCAACTGTATATAGCATATAAGACAGGCATGCTTCTCTGACATGTAGAGTAATGAAGCATGTCAGTTCTATTCAAGACATTTCTGTCAGTACGCTAAGCCTTTCCAACTGCGTGCCATGTCCCACTGTCAAGCTCTGTACAGTACTACTGCAGTACTACAAGAGCAAAACTATAGTACCGTACTCCTGAGTCAAGGCCAGGTGGCTGAACCAGAATGGAGGCTGTGGACGAGAGGCTGAGCTGAAGCGCCCTATCAGAGTAAGGGAAGGGTCAACCTATCATAGAGGATGAAGGGAGAGAGTAGCCTATCAGGGAAGAGGGAAGGATCTGGTTAGAAGTATAAACTATTTTATTTAACATAATTAAATATTGGCTATTGATTCGTAGCAGACTTTTCTTCAATCAATCTTATTTCTAATCTAATTTCCTGTAACAACTGAACAGAGAGACATTGTAACTGTGTCTGAATAATAACTAAACAAGCCATCACAGCAGAGTGTGTATAGAACAGGGGAGACACACCTGTAATGTACCATGTCCTGATCTCCATGGTGATAAGACATTACAGGTGTAGTTTAGTATCACTAGGTATGTAGGTAGGTACAGACTGAACCTTACAGAGTAGGTACACTGAGACAGACAGATACACATTATACATGTCTCTGTCTGGATACAGACTGAACCTTACAGAGTAGGTACACAGAGACAGACAGAGACATATTATACATGTCTATGTCTGGATACAGACTGAACCTTACAGAGTAGGTACACAGAGACAGACAGAGACATATTATACATGTCTATGTCTGGATACAGACTGAACCTTACAGAGTAGGTACACAGAGACAGACAGACAGACAGAGACACATTATACATGTCTCTGTCTGGATACAGACTGAACCTTACAGAGTAGGTACACAGAGACAGACAGAGACATATTATACATGTCTATGTCTGGATACAGACTGAACCTTACAGAGTAGGTACACTGAGACAGACAGAGACATATTATACATGTCTATGTCTGGATACAGACTGAACCTTACAGAGTAGGTACATAGAGACAGACAGAGACATATTATACATGTCTATGTCTGGATACAGACTGAACCTTACAGAGTAGGTACATAGAGACAGACAGACAGAGACATATAATACATGTCTATGTCTGGATACAGACTGAACCTTACAGAGTAGGTACATAGAGACAGACAGACAGACAGAGACACATTATACATGTCTATGTCTGGATACAGACTGAACCTTACAGAGTAGGTACATAGAGACGGACAGACAGAGACATATTATACATGTCTATGTCTGGATACAGACTGAACCTTACAGAGTAGGTACATAGAGACAGACAGAGACATATTATACATGTCTATGTCTGGATACAGACTGAACCTTACAGAGTAGGTACATAGAGACAGACAGACAGACAGAGACATATTATACATGTCTATGTCTGGATACAGACTGAACCTTACAGAGTAGGTACATAGAGACAGACAGACAGACAGAGACACATTATACATGTCTCTGTCTGGATACAGACTGAACCTTACAGAGTAGGTACACTGAGACAGACAGAGACATATTATACATGTCTATGTCTGGGTACAGACCTTACAGGTAGGGGTGGGCGGTATACCGTATTTTACGATATACAGGTATTGATGGATAAGTTTGGGTTTTACCTTCCCTTATTACTGTATTTGAATGTTTGGTTTGTTACATGTGATACACTGTGTGTAACGTCCATGTTTATAATTTACTCCGCACCTTGAGTCATCCCTCTCAGCTCTCCCCATGCCGTTTTCCACACAGACCTGGTCCCACCCATCACTCAAGGAGCGCCTTTGTTGTTGCTTGACTACGAGACACTTTCCCTCAGTCTGCATGGTCACTGCAGCACATGGAGACACTTTCCCTCAGTCTGCATGGTCAATGCAGCACATGGAGACACTTTCCCTCAGTCTGCATGGTCACTGCAGCACATGGAGACACGTGTGATCAGTCTGCATGGTCACTGCAGCACATGGAGACACGTGTGATCAGTCTGCATGGTCACTGCAGCACATGGAGACACGTGTGATCAGTCTGCATGGTCGATGCAGCACATGGAGACACTTTCCCTCAGTCTGGATGGTCACTGCAGCACATGGAGACACGTGTGATCAGTCTGCATGGTCACTGCAGCACATGGAGACACGTGTGATCAGTCTGCATGGTCACTGCAGCACATGGAGACACGTGTGATCAGTCTGCATGGTCGATGCAGCACATGGAGACACTTTCCCTCAGTCTGCATGGTCACTGCAGCAGATGGAGACACTTTCCCTCAGTCTGCATGGTCAATGCAGCACATGGATACACTTTCTCTCAGTCTGCATGGTCACTGCAGCACATGGAGACACTTTCCCTCAGTCTGCATGGTCACTGCAGCACATGGAGACACTTTCCATTGGTCTGCATGGTCACTGCAGCACATGGAGACACTTTCCCTCAGTCTGCATGGTCACTGCAGCACATGGAGACACTTTCCCTCAGTCTGCATGGTCGATGCAGCACATGGAGACACTTTCCCTCAGTCTGCATGGTCAATGCAGCACATGGAGACACTTTCCCTCAGTCTGCATGGTCAATGCAGCACATGGAGACACTTTCCCTCAGTCTGCATGGTCACTGCAGCACATGGAGACACTTTCCCTCAGTCTGCATGGTCACTGCAGCACATGGAGACACTTTCCCTCAGTCTGCATGGTCGATGCAGCACATGGAGACACTTTCCCTCAGTCTGCATGGTCAATGCAGCACATGGAGACACTTTCCCTCAGTCTGCATGGTCACTGCAGCACATGGAGACACTTTCCCTCAGTCTGCATGGTCACTGCAGCACATGGAGACACGTGTGATCAGTCTGCATGGTCACTGCAGCACATGGAAACACGTGTGATCAGTCTGCATGGTCACTGCAGCACATGGAGACACTTTCCCTCAGTCTGCATGGTCACTGCAGCACATGGAGACACGTGTGATCAGTCTGCATGGTCACTGCAGCACATGGAGACACGTGTGATCAGTCTGCATGGTCACTGCAGCACATGGAGACACTTTCCCTCAGTCTGCATGGTCACTGCAGCACATGGAGACACTTTCCCTCAGTCTGCATGGTCAATGCAGCACATGGAGACACTTTCCCTCAGTCTGCATGGTCACTGCAGCACATGGAGACACGTGTGATCAGTCTGCATGGTCACTGCAGCACATGGAGACACTTTCCCTCAGTCTGCATGGTCACTGCAGCACATGGAGACACTTTCCCTCAGTCTGCATGGCCACTGCAGCACATGGAGACACTTTCCCTCAGTCTGCATGGTCGATGCAGCACATGGAGACACTTTCCCTCAGTCTGCATGGTCACTGCAGCACATGGAGACGCTTTCCCTCAGTCTGCATGGTCAATGCAGCACATGGAGACACGTGTGATCCGTCTGCATGGTCACTGCAGCACATGGAGACACGTGTGATCAGTATGCATGGTCACTGCAGCACATGGAGACACGTGTGATCAGTCTGCATGGTCGATGCAGCACATGGAGACACTTTCCCTCAGTCTGCATGGTCACTGCAGCACATGGAGACACTTTCCCTCAGTCTGCATGGTCAATGCAGCACATAGAGACACTTTCCATCAGTCTGCATGGTCACTGCAGCACATGGAGACACTTTCCCTCAGTCTGCTTGGTCAATGCAGCACATGGAGACACTTTCCCTCAGTCTGCTTGGTCAATGCAGCACATGGAGACACTTTCCCTCAGTCTGCTTGGTCAATGCAGCACATGGAGACACTTTCCCTCAGTCTGCATGGTCAATGCAGCACATGGAGACACTTTCCCTCAGTCTGCATGGTCAATGCAGCACATGGAGACACGTGCGATCAGTCTGCATGGTCACTGCAGCACATGGAGACACGTGTGATCAGTCTGCATGGTCACTGCAGCACATGGAGACACGTGTGATCAGTCTGCATGGTCACTGAAGCACATGGAGATGCGTGTGATCAGTCTGCATGGTCGATGCAGCACATGGAGACACTTTCCCTCAGTCTGCATGGTCAATGCAGCACATGGAGACATGTGTGATCAGTCCGCATGGTCACTGCAGCACATGGAGACACGTGTGATCAGTCTGCATGGTCACTGCAGCACATGGAGACACGTGTGATCAGTCTGCATGGTCACTGAAGCACATGGAGACGCGTGTGATCAGTCTGCATGGTCACTGCAGCACATGGAGACACTTTCCCTCAGTCTGCATGGTCACTGCAGCACATGGAGACACGTGTGATCAGTCTGCATGGTCACTGCAGCACATGGAGACACGTGTGATCAGTCTGCATGGTCACTGCAGCACATGGAGACACTTTCCCTCAGTCTGCATGGTCACTGCAGCACATGGAGACACGTGTGATCAGTCTGCATGGTCACTGCAGCACATGGAGACACGTGTGATCAGTCTGCATGGTCACTGCAGCACATGGAGACACTTTCCCTCAGTCTGCATGGTCACTGCAGCACATGGAGACACTTTCCCTCAGTCTGCATGGTCAATGCAGCACATGGAGACACTTTCCCTCAGTCTGCATGGTCACTGCAGCACATGGAGACACTTTCCCTCAGTCTGCATGGTCACTGCAGCACATGGAGACACTTTCCCTCAGTCTGCATGGTCACTGCAGCACATGGAGACACTTTCCCTCAGTCTGCATGGTCGATGCAGCACATGGAGACACTTTCCCTCAGTCTGCATGGTCACTGCAGCACATGGAGACACGTGTGATCAGTCTGCATGGTCACTGAAGCACATGGAGATGCGTGTGATCAGTCTGCATGGTCGATGCAGCAAATGGAGACACTTTCCCTCAGTCTGCATGGTCAATGCAGCACATGGAGACACGTGTGATCAGTCTGCATGGTCACTGCAGCACATGGAGACACTTTCCCTCAGTCTGCATGGTCACTGCAGCACATGGAGACACGTGTGATCAGTCTGCATGGTCACTGCAGCACATGGAGACACGTGTGATCAGTCTGCATGGTCACTGCAGCACATGGAGACACTTTCCCTCAGTCTGCATGGTCACTGCAGCACATGGAGACACGTGTGATCAGTCTGCATGGTCACTGCAGCACATGGAGACACGTGTGATCAGTCTGCATGGTCACTGCAGCACATGGAGACACTTTCCCTCAGTCTGCATGGTCAATGCAGCACATGGAGACACTTTCCCTCAGTCTGCATGGTCACTGCAGCACATGGAGACACGTGTGATCAGTCTGCATGGTCACTGCAGCACATGGAGACACTTTCCCTCAGTCTGCATGGTCACTGCAGCACATGGAGACACTTTCCCTCAGTCTGCATGGTCACTGCAGCACATGGAGACACTTTCCCTCAGTCTGCATGGTCAATGCAGCACATGGAGACACTTTCCCTCAGTCTGCATGGTCACTGCAGCACATGGAGACACGTGTGATCAGTCTGCATGGTCACTGCAGCACATGGAGACACTTTCCCTCAGTCTGCATGGTCACTGCAGCACATGGAGACACTTTCCCTCAGTCTGCATGGTCACTGCAGCACATGGAGACACTTTCCCTCAGTCTGCATGGTCGATGCAGCACATGGAGACACTTTCCCTCAGTCTGCATGGTCACTGCAGCACATGGAGACACTTTCCCTCAGTCTGCATGGTCACTGCAGCACATGGAGACACTTTCCCTCAGTCTGCATGGTCAATGCAGCACATGGAGACACGTGCGATCAGTCCGCATGGTCACTGCAGCACATGGAGACACGTGTGATCAGTCTGCATGGTCACTGCAGCACATGGAGACACGTGTGATCAGTCTGCATGGTCACTGAAGCACATGGAGATGCGTGTGATCAGTCTGCATGGTCGATGCAGCACATGGAGACACGTGTGATCAGTATGCATGGTCACTGCAGCACATGGAGACACGTGTGATCAGTCTGCATGGTCGATGCAGCACATGGAGACACTTTCCCTCAGTCTGCATGGTCACTGCAGCACATGGAGACACGTGTGATCAGTCTGCATGGTCACTGCAGCACATGGAGACACGTGTGATCAGTCTGCATGGTCACTGAAGCACATGGAGACACGTGTGATCCGTCTGCATGGTCACTGCAGCACATGGAGACACGTGTGATCAGTATGCATGGTCACTGCAGCACATGGAGACACGTGTGATCAGTCTGCATGGTCACTGAAGCACATGGAGATGCGTGTGATCAGTCTGCATGGTCGATGCAGCACATGGAGACACTTTCCCTCAGTCTGCATGGTCAATGCAGCACATGGAGACACGTGTGATCAGTCTGCATGGTCACTGCAGCACATGGAGACACGTGTGATCAGTCTGCATGGTCACTGAAGCACATGGAGACGCGTGTGATCAGTCTGCATGGTCACTGCAGCACATGGAGACACTTTCCCTCAGTCTGCATGGTCACTGCAGCACATGGAGACACTTTCCCTCAGTCTGCATGGTCACTGCAGCACATGGAGACACTTTGCCTCAGTCTGCATGGTCAATGCAGCACATGGAGACACTTTCCCTCAGTCTGCATGGTCACTGCAGCACATGGAGACACTTTCCCTCAGTCTGCATAGTCGATGCAGCACATGGAGACACTTTCCCTCAGTCTGCATGGTCACTGCAGCACATGGAGACACTTTCCCTCAGTCTGCATGGACAATGCAGCACATGGAGACACTTTCCATCAGTCTGCATGGTCACTGCAGCACATGGAGACACTTTCCCTCAGTCTGCATGGTCACTGCAGCACAAGGAGACACTTTCCCTCAGTCTGCATGGTCACTGCAGCACATGGAGACACTTCCCCTCAGTCTGCATGGTCACTGCAGCACATGGAGACACGTGTGATCAGTCTGCATGGTCACTGAAGCACATGGAGACGCGTGTGATCAGTCTGCATGGTCACTGCAGCACATGGAGACACTTTCCCTCAGTCTGCATGGTCACTGCAGCACATGGAGACACTTTCCCTCAGTCTGCATGGTCACTGCAGCACATGGAGACACTTTGCCTCAGTCTGCATGGTCAATGCAGCACATGGAGACACTTTCCCTCAGTCTGCATGGTCACTGCAGCACATGGAGACACTTTCCCTCAGTCTGCATAGTCGATGCAGCACATGGAGACACTTTCCCTCAGTCTGCATGGTCACTGCAGCACATGGAGACACTTCCCCTCAGTCTGCATGGTCAATGCAGCACATGGAGACACTTTCCCTCAGTCTGCATGGTCACTGCAGCACATGGAGACACGTGTGATCAGTCTGCATGGTCAATGCAGAACATGGAGACACTTTCCCTCAGTCTGCATGGTCAATGCAGCACATGGAGACACGTGTGATCAGTCCGCATGGTCACTGCAGCACATGGAGACACGTGTGATCAGTCTGCATGGTCACTGCAGCACATGGAGACACGTGTGATCAGTCTGCATGGTCACTGCAGCACATGGAGACACTTTCCCTCAGTCTGCATGGTCAATGCAGCACATGGAGACACGTGTGATCAGTCTGCATGGTCACTGCAGCACATGGAGACATGTGTGATCAGTCTGCATGGTCACTGCAGCACATGGAGACACGTGTGATCAGTCTGCATGGTCACTGCAGCACATGGAGACACTTTCCCTCAGTCTGCATGGTCACTGCAGCACATGGAGACACTTTCCCTCAGTCTGCATGGTCACTGCAGCACATGGAGACACTTTGCCTCAGTCTGCATGGCCAATGCAGCACATGGAGAAACTTTCCCTCAGTCTGCATTGTCACTGCAGCACATGGAGACACTTTCCCTCAGTCTGCATGGTCACTGCAGCACATGGAGACACGTGTGATCAGTCTGCATGGTCAATGCAGCACATGGAGACACTTTCCCTCAGTCTGCATGGTCACTGCATCACATGGAGACACTTTCCCTCAATCTGCATGGTCACTGCAGCACATGGAGACACTTCCCCTCAGTCTGCATGGTCACTGCAGCACATGGAGACACGTGTGATCAGTCTGCATGGTCAATGCAGCACATGGAGACACTTTCCCTCAGTCTGCATGGTCACTGCATTACATGGAGACACTTTCCCTCAGTCTGCATGGTCAATGCAGCACATGGAGACACTTTCTCTCAGTCTGCATGGTCACTGCAGCACATGGAGACACGTGTGATCAGTCTGCATGGTCAATGCAGCACATGGAGACACTTTCCCTCAGTCTGCATGGTCACTGCAGCACATGGAGACACTTTCCCTCAGTCTGCATGGTCACTGCAGCACATGGAGACACTTTCCCTCAGTCTGCATGGTCACTGCAGCACATGGAGACACTTTCCCTCAGTCTGCATGGTCACTGCAGCACATGGAGACACTTTGCCTCAGTCTGCATGGTCAATGCAGCACATGGAGACACTTTCCCTCAGTCTGCATGGTCACTGCAGCACATGGAGACACTTTCCCTCAGTCTGCATAGTCGATGCAGCACATGGAGACACTTTCCCTCAGTCTGCATGGTCACTGCAGCACATGGAGACACTTTCCCTCAGTCTGCATGGTCAATGCAGCACATGGAGACACTTTCCCTCAGTCTGCATGGTCACTGCAGCACATGGAGACACGTGTGATCAGTCTGCATGGTCAATGCAGAACATGGAGACACTTTCCCTCAGTCTGCATGGTCAATGCAGCACATGGAGACACGTGTGATCAGTCCGCATGGTCACTGCAGCACATGGAGACACGTGTGATCAGTCTGCATGGTCACTGCAGCACATGGAGACACGTGTGATCAGTCTGCATGGTCACTGCAGCACATGGAGACGTGTGTGATCAGTCTGCATGGTCGATGCAGCACATGGAGACACTTTCCCTCAGTCTGCATGGTCAATGCAGCACATGGAGACACGTGTGATCAGTCTGCATGGTCACTGCAGCACATGGAGACATGTGTGATCAGTCTGCATGGTCACTGCAGCACATGGAGACACGTGTGATCAGTCTGCATGGTCACTGCAGCACATGGAGACACTTTCCCTCAGTCTGCATGGTCACTGCAGCACATGGAGACACTTTCCCTCAGTCTGCATGGTCACTGCAGCACATGGAGACACTTTCCCTCAGTCTGCATGGTCACTGCAGCACATGGAGACACGTGTGATCAGTCTGCATGGTCACTGCAGAACATGGAGACACTTTCCCTCAGTCTGCATGGTCAATGCAGCACATGGAGACACGTGTGATCAGTCCGCATGGTCACTGCAGCACATGGAGACACGTGTGATCAGTCTGCATGGTCACTGCAGCACATGGAGACACGTGTGATCAGTCTGCATGGTCACTGCAGCACATGGAGACGTGTGTGATCAGTCTGCATGGTCGATGCAGCACATGGAGACACTTTCCCTCAGTCTGCATGGTCAATGCAGCACATGGAGACACGTGTGATCAGTCTGCATGGTCACTGCAGCACATGGAGACATGTGTGATCAGTCTGCATGGTCACTGCAGCACATGGAGACACGTGTGATCAGTCTGCATGGTCACTGCAGCACATGGAGACACTTTCCCTCAGTCTGCATGGTCACTGCAGCACATGGAGACACTTTCCCTCAGTCTGCATGGTCGATGCAGCACATGGAGACACTTTCCCTCAGTCTGCATGGTCACTGCAGCACATGGAGACACTTTCCCTCAGTCTGCATGGTCAATGCAGCACATGGAGACACGTGTGATCAGTCTGCATGGTCACTGCAGCACATGGAGACACTTTCCCTCAGTCTGCATGGTCAATGCAGCACATGGAGACACTTTCCCTCAGTCTGCATGGTCACTGCAGCACATGGAGACACGTGTGATCAGTCTGCATGGTCACTGCAGCACATGGAGACACTTTCCCTCAGTCTGCATGGTCACTGCAGCACATGGAGACACTTTCCCTCAGTCTGCATGGTCACTGCAGCACATGGAGACACTTTCCCTCAGTCTGCATGGTCAATGCAGCACATGGAGACACTTTCCCTCAGTCTGCATGGTCACTGCAGCACATGGAGACACTTTCCCTCAGTCTGCATGGTCACTGCAGCACATGGAGACACTTTCCCTCAGTCTGCATGGTCGATGCAGCACATGGAGACACGTGCGATCAGTCCGCATGGTCACTGCAGCACATGGAGACACGTGTGATCAGTCTGCATGGTCACTGCAGCACATGGAGACACGTGTGATCAGTCTGCATGGTCACTGAAGCACATGGAGATGCGTGTGATCAGTCTGCATGGTCGATGCAGCACATGGAGACACGTGTGATCAGTCTGCATGGTCGATGCAGCACATGGAGACACTTTCCCTCAGTCTGCATGGTCACTGCAGCACATGGAGACACGTGTGATCAGTCTGCATGGTCACTGCAGCACATGGAGACACTTTCCCTCAGTCTGCATGGTCACTGCAGCACATGGAGACACTTTCCCTCAGTCTGCATGGTCACTGCAGCACATGGAGACACTTTCCCTCAGTCTGCATGGTCGATGCAGCACATGGAGACACTTTCCCTCAGTCTGCATGGTCACTGCAGCACATGGAGACACTTTCCCTCAGTCTGCATGGTCACTGCAGCACATGGAGACACTTTCCCTCAGTCTGCATGGTCAATGCAGCACATGGAGACACGTGCGATCAGTCCGCATGGTCACTGCAGCACATGGAGACACGTGTGATCAGTCTGCATGGTCACTGCAGCACATGGAGACACGTGTGATCAGTCTGCATGGTCACTGAAGCACATGGAGATGCGTGTGATCAGTCTGCATGGTCGATGCAGCACATGGAGACACGTGTGATCAGTATGCATGGTCACTGCAGCACATGGAGACACTTTCCCTCAGTCTGCATGGTCACTGCAGCACATGGAGACACTTTCTCTCAGTCTGCATGGTCAATGCAGCACATAGAGACACTTTCCATCAGTCTGCATGGTCACTGCAGCACATGGAGACACTTTCCCTCAGTCTGCTTGGTCAATGCAGCACATGGAGACACTTTCCCTCAGTCTGCTTGGTCAATGCAGCACATGGAGACACTTTCCCTCAGTCTGCTTGGTCAATGCAGCACATGGAGACACTTTCCCTCAGTCTGCATGGTCAATGCAGCACATGGAGACACTTTCCCTCAGTCTGCATGGTCAATGCAGCACATGGAGACACGTGCGATCAGTCCGCATGGTCACTGCAGCACATGGAGACACGTGTGATCAGTCTGCATGGTCACTGCAGCACATGGAGACACGTGTGATCAGTCTGCATGGTCACTGAAGCACATGGAGATGCGTGTGATCAGTCTGCATGGTCGATGCAGCACATGGAGACACTTTCCCTCAGTCTGCATGGTCAATGCAGCACATGGAGACACGTGTGATCAGTCTGCATGGTCACTGCAGCACATGGAGACACGTGTGATCAGTCTGCATGGTCACTGAAGCACATGGAGACGCGTGTGATCAGTCTGCATGGTCACTGCAGCACATGGAGACACTTTCCCTCAGTCTGCATGGTCACTGCAGCACATGGAGACACTTTCCCTCAGTCTGCATGGTCACTGCAGCACATGGAGACACTTTGCCTCAGTCTGCATGGTCAATGCAGCACATGGAGACACTTTCCCTCAGTCTGCATGGTCACTGCAGCACATGGAGACACTTTCCCTCAGTCTGCATAGTCGATGCAGCACATGGAGACACTTTCCCTCAGTCTGCATGGTCACTGCAGCACATGGAGACACTTTCCCTCAGTCTGCATGGACAATGCAGCACATGGAGACACTTTCCATCAGTCTGCATGGTCACTGCAGCACATGGAGACACTTTCCCTCAGTCTGCATGGTCACTGCAGCACAAGGAGACACTTTCCCTCAGTCTGCATGGTCACTGCAGCACATGGAGACACTTCCCCTCAGTCTGCATGGTCACTGCAGCACATGGAGACACGTGTGATCAGTCTGCATGGTCACTGAAGCACATGGAGACGCGTGTGATCAGTCTGCATGGTCACTGCAGCACATGGAGACACTTTCCCTCAGTCTGCATGGTCACTGCAGCACATGGAGACACTTTCCCTCAGTCTGCATGGTCACTGCAGCACATGGAGACACTTTGCCTCAGTCTGCATGGTCAATGCAGCACATGGAGACACTTTCCCTCAGTCTGCATGGTCACTGCAGCACATGGAGACACTTTCCCTCAGTCTGCATAGTCGATGCAGCACATGGAGACACTTTCCCTCAGTCTGCATGGTCACTGCAGCACATGGAGACACTTCCCCTCAGTCTGCATGGTCAATGCAGCACATGGAGACACTTTCCCTCAGTCTGCATGGTCACTGCAGCACATGGAGACACGTGTGATCAGTCTGCATGGTCAATGCAGAACATGGAGACACTTTCCCTCAGTCTGCATGGTCAATGCAGCACATGGAGACACGTGTGATCAGTCCGCATGGTCACTGCAGCACATGGAGACACGTGTGATCAGTCTGCATGGTCACTGCAGCACATGGAGACACGTGTGATCAGTCTGCATGGTCACTGCAGCACATGGAGACGTGTGTGATCAGTCTGCATGGTCGATGCAGCACATGGAGACACTTTCCCTCAGTCTGCATGGTCAATGCAGCACATGGAGACACGTGTGATCAGTCTGCATGGTCACTGCAGCACATGGAGACATGTGTGATCAGTCTGCATGGTCACTGCAGCACATGGAGACACGTGTGATCAGTCTGCATGGTCACTGCAGCACATGGAGACACTTTCCCTCAGTCTGCATGGTCACTGCAGCACATGGAGACACTTTCCCTCAGTCTGCATGGTCACTGCAGCACATGGAGACACTTTGCCTCAGTCTGCATGGTCAATGCAGCACATGGAGAAACTTTCCCTCAGTCTGCATTGTCACTGCAGCACATGGAGACACTTTCCCTCAGTCTGCATGGTCGATGCAGCACATGGAGACACTTTCCCTCAGTCTGCATGGTCACTGCAGCACATGGAGACACTTTCCCTCAGTCTGCATGGTCAATGCAGCACATGGAGACGCTTTCCATCAGTCTGCATGGTCACTGCATCACATGGAGACACTTTCCCTCAATCTGCATGGTCACTGCAGCACATGGAGACACTTCCCCTCAGTCTGCATGGTCACTGCAGCACATGGAGACACGTGTGATCAGTCTGCATGGTCAATGCAGCACATGGAGACACTTTCCCTCAGTCTGCATGGTCACTGCATTACATGGAGACACTTTCCCTCAGTCTGCATGGTCAATGCAGCACATGGAGACACTTTCTCTCAGTCTGCATGGTCACTGCAGCACATGGAGACACGTGTGATCAGTCTGCATGGTCAATGCAGCACATGGAGACACTTTCCCTCAGTCTGCATGGTCACTGCAGCACATGGAGACACTTTCCCTCAGTCTGCATGGTCACTGCAGCACATGGAGACACTTCCCCTCAGTCTGCATGGTCACTGCAGCACATGGAGACACGTGTGATCAGTCTGCATGGTCAATGCAGCACATGGAGACACGTGTGATCAGTCTGCATGGTCACTGCAGCACATGGAGACACTTTCCCTCAGTCTGCATGGTCACTGCAGCACATGGAGACACTTTGCCTCAGTCTGCATGGTCAATGCAGCACATGGAGACACTTTCCCTCAGTCTGCATGGTCACTGCAGCACATGGAGACACTTTCCCTCAGTCTGCATGGTCGATGCAGCACATGGAGACACTTTCCCTCAGTCTGCATGGTCACTGCAGCACATGGAGACACTTTCCCTCAGTCTGCATGGTCACTGCAGCACATGGAGACACTTTCCCTCAGTCTGCATGGTCAATGCAGCACATGGAGACACTTTCCCTCAGTCTGCATGGTCACTGCAGCACATGGAGACACTTTCCCTCAGTCTGCATGGTCAATGCAGCACATGGAGACACTTTCCCTCAGTCTGCATGGTCACTGCAGCACATGGAGACACGTGTGATCAGTCTGCATGGTCAATGCAGAACATGGAGACACTTTCCCTCAGTCTGCATGGTCAATGCAGCACATGGAGACACGTGTGATCAGTCCGCATGGTCACTGCAGCACATGGAGACACGTGTGATCAGTCTGCATGGTCACTGCAGCACATGGAGACACGTGTGATCAGTCTGCATGGTCACTGCAGCACATGGAGACGTGTGTGATCAGTCTGCATGGTCGATGCAGCACATGGAGACACTTTCCCTCAGTCTGCATGGTCAATGCAGCACATGGAGACACGTGTGATCAGTCTGCATGGTCACTGCAGCACATGGAGACATGTGTGATCAGTCTGCATGGTCACTGCAGCACATGGAGACACGTGTGATCAGTCTGCATGGTCACTGCAGCACATGGAGACACTTTCCCTCAGTCTGCATGGTCACTGCAGCACATGGAGACACTTTCCCTCAGTCTGCATGGTCAATGCAGCACATGGAGACGCTTTCCATCAGTCTGCATGGTCACTGCAGCACATGGAGACACTTTCCCTCAGTCTGCATGGTCACTGCAGCACATGGAGACACTTCCCCTCAGTCTGCATGGTCACTGCAGCACATGGAGACACGTGTGATCAGTCTGCATGGTCAATGCAGCACATGGAGACACTTTCCCTCAGTCTGCATGGTCACTGCATTACATGGAGACACTTTCCCTCAGTCTGCATGGTCAATGCAGCACATGGAGACACTTTCTCTCAGTCTGCATGGTCACTGCAGCACATGGAGACACGTGTGATCAGTCTGCATGGTCAATGCAGCACATGGAGACACTTTCCCTCAGTCTGCATGGTCAATGCAGCACATGGAGACACTTTCCCTCAGTCTGCTTGGTCAATGCAGCACATGGAGACACTTTCCCTCAGTCTGCTTGGTCAATGCAGCACATGGAGACACTTTCCCTCAGTCTGCATGGTCAATGCAGCACATGGAGACACTTTCCCTCAGTCTGCTTGGTCAATGCAGCACATGGAGACACTTTCCCTCAGTCTGCTTGGTCAATGCAGCACATGGAGACACTTTCCCTCAGTCTGCATGGTCAATGCAGCACATGGAGACACTTTCCCTCAGTCTGCATGGTCACTGCAGCACATGGAGACACTTTCCCTCAGTCTGCATGGTCAATGCAGCACATGGAGACACGTGCGATCAGTCCGCATGGTCACTGCAGCACATGGAGACACGTGTGATCAGTCTGCATGGTCACTGCAGCACATGGAGACACGTGTGATCAGTCTGCATGGTCACTGCAGCACATGGAGACGCGTGTGATCAGTCTGCATGGTTGATGCAGCACATGGAGACACTTTCCCTCAGTCTGCATGGTCAATGCAGCACATGGAGACACGTGTGATCAGTCTGCATGGTCACTGCAGCACATGGAGACACGTGTGATCAGTCTGCATGGTCACTGCAGCACATGGAGACACTTTGCAGAAAGCAAGACAATAACAACGTTGTTGAGCTGAGTCCTCTGCAGGCTGCAGACACAACTACATAGAGGCTCTTATACTCGGACCTTTGTGCTGTTGTCTGGCCCATTAATGTTTGTACCATGTTTTTGTGCTGCTACCATGTTGTGCTGCTACCATGTTGTGCTGCTACCATGTTGTGCTGCTACCACATTGTGCTGCTACCACATTGTGCTGCTACCACATTGAGCTGCTACCACATTGATCTGCTACCACGTTGTGCTGCTGCTATGCTGTTGTCTTAGGTGTCTCTTTATGTAGTGTTATGCTGTCTCTCTTGTCGTGATGCGTGTTTTGTCCTATATTTTAAATCAAATCAAATCAAATCAAATTTTATTTGTCACATACACATTGGTTAGCAGATGTTAATGCGAGTGTAGCGAAATGCTTGTGCTTCTAGTTCCGACAGTGCAGTAATAACGAACAAGTAATCTAACTAACAATTCCAAAAACTACTGTCTTATACACAGTGTAAGGGGATAAAGAATATGTACATAAGGATATATGAATGAGTGATGGTACAGAGCAGCATAGGCAAGATACAGTAGATGATATCGAGTACAGTATATACATATGAGATGAGTATGTAAACCAAGTGGCATAGTTAAAGTGGCTAGTGATACATGTATTACATAAGGATGCAGTCGATGATATAGAGTACAGTATCTATGTATGCATATGAGATGAATAATGTAGGGTAAGTAACATTATATAAGGCTTTATTTTTTTATTGATTGGTGGAGTGCTGCAGAGATGGTTGTCCTTCTAGAAGGTTCTCCCATCTCTACAGAGGAACTCTAGAGCTCTGTCAGAGTACCCATCGGGATCTTGGCCACCTCCCTGACCAAGGCCCTTCACCCCGATTGCTCAGTTTGGCCGGGCGGCCAGCTCTAGGAAGAGTGTTGGTGGTTCCAAACTTCTTCCATTGAAGAATGATGGAGGCCACTGTTCTTGGGGACCTTCAATGTTGTGCCTTTCCAAATCATGTCCAATCAATTTAAATTTACCACAGGTGGACTCCAATCAAGTTGTAGAAACAGGATGCACCTGAGCTCAATTTGGAGTCTCATAGCAAAGGGTCTGAATACTTTTGTAAATAAGGTATTTCTGGGGGTTCAAACCTGTTTCAATTTGTCATTATGGGGTATTGTGATGTCATTATGGGGTATTGTGTGTAGATTGATGAGGATTTGTATTTATTTAATCCATTTCAGAATAAGGTTGTAATGTAACAAAATGTGGAAAAAGAGGGAGGCAGGGAAGGGGGCAGGGAGGGAAGGGGGCAGGGAGGGAAGGGGGCAGGGAGGGAAGGGGGCAGGGAGGGTGGTGCAGCAGTCAGCCGAGTCACTTGAGTGAGAGGAGAGCAGCGTTATCAATGTGACTTGTGTTAATTGAGCCTTGCGGGCGAGTTTTTGATTGATCATTATTCTGGAAATTTCAGCTACACCTGGCAACCCTGTCTCACAGCCTGTTCTGACCACTCACTACCATACCAAGATATTACAGGATTAGTTCTCATCATCGGAGTAGCCAGAGTGGAGGATAACTAACTCACCATCTGATCAGGGAGTGTGTGTGTGTGTGTCTCACCATCTGAGCCATCAGAGTGGAGGAGAGCTCCGCGTTCGTTGCGTAGGGAAGGGCTGTCTGAGCTCTGGAATCATACGTCACCTGGAAACGCTTCTTCACCTCTCCCAGGAAGCTGAACGCACGTGACCGCTCAAAGTCCTAACAGACAGACAAACAATACACACTGCAGTCCCAACAGACAGACAGACAATACACACTACAGTCCCAACAGACAGACAGACAATACACACTACAGTCCCAACAGACAGACAGACAGACAGACAGACAATACACACTACAGTCCCAACAGACAGACAGACAATACACACTAGTCCTTACAGACAGACAATACACACTAGTCCATACAGACAGACAAACAATACACACTACAGCCCCAACAGACAGACAGACAATACACACTAGTCCTTACAGACAGACAATACATTCCCAACAGACAGACAGACCTTAATCCTTAGGACTCTAGGGAGAGGTGGTTAATTTAGACCCTTTAGGACTCTAGGGAGAGGTGGTTAATTTAGACCCTTTAGGACTCTAGGGAGCGTTGGTTAATTTAGACCCTTTAGGACTCTAGGGAGAGGTGGTTAATTTAGAGCCTTTAGGACTCTAGGGGGCGGGGTTAATTTAGACCCTTTAGGACTCTAGGGAGAGGTGGTTAATTTAGACCCATTAGGACTCTAGTGGGGGCGGGGTTAATTTAGACCCTTTAGGACTCTAGGGGGCGGGGTTAATTTAGACCCTTTAGGACTCTAGGGAGAGGTGGTTAATTTAGACCCTTTAGGACTCTAGGGAGCGGTGGTTAATTTAGATCCTTTAGGACTCTAGGGGGCGGTGGTTAATTTAGACCCTTTAGGACTCTAGAGGGCGGTGTTTAATTTAGAGCCTTTAGGACTCTAGGGAGCGTTGGTTAATTTAGACCCTTTAGGACTCTAGGGGGCGTGGGTTAACTTAGACCCTTTAGGACTCTAGGGGTCCGGTGGTTAATTTAGACCCTTTAGGACTCTAGGGAGAGGTGGTTAATTTAGACCCTTTAGGACTCTAGGGGGCGTGGGTTAACTTAGACCCTTTAGGACTCTAGGGGTCCGATGGTTAATTTAGACCCTTTAGGACTCTAGGGAGAGGTGGTTAATTTAGACCCTTTAGGACTCTAGGGAGCGTTGGTTAATTTAGACCCTTTAGGACTCTAGGGAGCGTTGGTTAATTTAGACCCTTTAGGACTCTAGGGAGCGTTGGTTAATTTAGACCCTTTAGGACTCTAGGGAGCGGTGGTTAATTTAGAACCTTTAGGACTCTAGGGAGCGGTGGTTAATTTAGACCCTTTAGGACTCTAGGGAGCGTTGGTTAATTTAGACCCTTTAGGACTCTAGGGAGCGTTGGTTAATTTAGACCCTTTAGGACTCTAGGGAGCGGTGGTTAATTTAGACCCTTTAGGACTCTAGGGAGCGTTGGTTAATTTAGACCCTTTAGGACTCTAGGGGGCGGTGTTTAATTTAGAGCCTTTAGGACTCTAGGGAGCGTTGGTTAATTTAGACCCTTTAGGACTCTAGGGGGCGTGGGTTAACTTAGACCCTTTAGGACTCTAGGGGTCCGGTGGTTAATTTAGACCCTTTAGGACTCTAGGGAGCGGTGGTTAATTTAGACCCTTTAGGACTCTAGGGAGCGGTGGTTAATTTAGACCCTTTAGGACTCTAGGGGGTCCGGTGGTTAATTTAGACCCTTTAGGACTCTAGGGAGCGGTGGTTAATTTAGACCCTTTAGGACTCCAGGGGGCAGTGTTTAATTTAGAGCCTTTAGGACTCTAGGGAGCGTTGGTTAATTTAGACCCTTTAGGACTCTAGGGGGCGTGGGTTAACTTAGACCCTTTAGGACTCTAGGAGGTCCGGTGGTTAATTTAGACCCTTTAGGACTCTAGGGGGCAGGTGGTTAATTTAGCACCCCTTTAGGACTCTAGGGAGCGGTGGTTCATTTAGACCCTTTAGGATTCTAGGGAGCGGTGGTTAATTTAGACCCTTTAGGACTCTAGGGAGAGGTGGTTAATTTAGACCCTTTAGGACTCTAGGGGGCGGGGGTTAATTTAGACCCTTTAGGACTCTAGGGAGAGGTGGTTAATTTAGCACCCCTTTAGGACTCTAGGGAGCGGTGGTTCATTTAGACCCTTTAGGACTCTAGGGAGCGGTGGTTAATTTAGACCCTTTAGGACTCTAGGGGGCCGGTGGTTAATTTAGCACCCCTTTAGGACTCTAGGGATCGGTGGTTCATTTAGACCCTTTAGGACTCTAGGGAGCGGTGGTTAATTTAGACCCTTTAGGACTCTAGGGAGCGGTGGTTAATTTAGACCCTTTAGGACTCTAGGGAGCGGTGGTTAATTTAGACCCTTTAGGACTCTAGGGAGCGGTGGTTAATTTAGACCCTTTAGGACTCTAGGGAGCGGTGGTTAATTTAGACCCTTTAGGACTCCTAGGGGGCGGGGGTTAATTTAGACCCTTTAGGACTCTAGGGGGCGGGGTTAATTTAGACCCTTTAGGACTCTAGGGGGCAGGGGTTAATTTAGACCCTTTAGGACTCTAGTGGGGGGGGGGGGCGGGGTTAATTTAGACCCTTTAGGACTGTAGGGGGGCAGGGGTTCATTTAGACCCTTTAGGACTCTAGGGGGCGGGGTTAATTTAGACCCTTTAGGACTCTAGGGGGCAGGGGTTAATTTAGACCCTTTAGGTATAAAACATGTTTGATGAAACATTGAATTTCCTTACTGCTATTAGCCCATAGAAACACATTGGATAACAGATTCATACAGTCCAAAAAATTATCAAAAAAGGAAGTTTTAAAGGGTCTGTCCTATATCTGAGAGAGAACAATTATTTAATGATCGTTCTTATATATATATATATTTTTTTTTTTTTGGGGGCTTAACTACTTCCATTTACACTGAGTGTACAAAACATGAAGAACATCTGCTCTGTCCATGACAGACTGAACAGGTGAAAGCTATGATCCCTTAGTGATGTCACCTGTTAAATCCACTTCTATCAGTGTAGATGAAGGGGAGGAGACAGGTTATAGAAGGTTTATGCCTGGAGACAAACCAGACATGGATTCTGTATGTGTACCATTCAGAGGGTGAATGGACAAGACAAAATATTTAAGCGCCTTTGAAGGGGGTAGTAGGCTACAGTTAGTCAACTGACAGTCCAGTACAACATTGGTGCCCAAAGACCCATAAAAGAATGCACAACTCATCGTACCTTGACATTGATGGGGTATGGCAACCAACGACCTTAAAGTGTTCCAATTCTTTCAGTAAAAAACTAAAAACTGCTGTTGCAGTGGGCTAAGGAATGAAAGCACAGGACAACAGAGAATTGGAAAAACATTGCCTGGTCTGATGAATCCTGGTTCCTGCTGTTTTACTCTGATGGGAGGACTAGGGTATAGAGAATACCATGAGTACATCATGTTGTTATGGGAGGACTAGGGTATGGAGAATACCATGAGTACATCATGTTGTTATGGGAGGACTAGGGTATGGAGAATACCATGAGTACATGTATCCATCATGTTGTGATGGGAGGACTAGGGTATGGAGAATACCATGAGTACATCATGTTGTTATGGGAGGACTAGGGTATAGAGAATACCATGAGTACATGCATCCATCATGCCACGTGTCAACATTGCAGGCTGGTGGTGTGTTTTCATGGCACACATTTGGCCCCTTGATAAAAGTGGAGCAACGTTTGAATGCCACAAGATATCTGATCAATGCCAATCAGGTGTGTCCCTTCATGGCAGCAGTGTATCCATCTGCAAATAGATTTTTTCAACAGGATAATGCCCCATGCCACAAGGCGAGGACTATACAGGAATGGTTCCACAAACTGTTTTGTTAGCAGTAATAAACAATAAAACATCATTATACATACCTGCAAGGCTCTGCAGTCTTCAAAACGATGTGTTTTCAACATTTAAACAAAGATTTCGATAGTCCTATCGAATGACTTCTGCTTTCCAGATCCTTCATTAGAAGCTTTCTCCGATTCCATCTTGGGAAATGTGGTTATTTTTACTAGGAACTACTGCTTACAATGAATATGCATGAGAAATATTTGAACTACGCTTCTTTGTGTACAACTACTTTCTGGTTGTGTCTCTTAGTAACGTCACGTGTTTTTCAATATACGTCACATTTACGCGACGAAACAGGAAGCGTTGCAGTTAAGAGATGCAACCAAAGATTTATATCTAAACCAAGATAGACCACTGCCTGTCGTTTCCAATAAGAAAACATTAGTCATAGTCATAATGGAAGGCTCAAATCGTCTTACCCGGAACACGTTTTAACACTTGTAATGATCATTTTTCACTTTCTTTTTTCAAGTGTCAAATGTAGTTTTTGGTACATGTGATTTTTTTCACCTGTCTAGTGTGTGTTCAAAGGTGATTTGAACACCTGTTATGATAATTTTCACGTACTTTTTTCAAGTGTCAAATGTCATTTTTGAACACGTGTTCGTTACACTTGTTCCGTGTGCATTTACAGGTAATTAGAACGCTTGTTATGGTCATTGTTTCACGCGTTCATTAGACCTGTTCAGTGTGCATTACACCTGTTCAGTGTGCATTTACAGGTAATTAGAATGCCGGTTATGGTCATTGTTACACGCGTTCATTAGACCTGTGTGCATTTACAGGTGATGTTAATGCTCTAACTCAGAGACTATGTCTAGTCTCGCTCCAGAGACTGGGTGGACCGACCCTCCCCCCCTTCCCCAGGGATATTGGTGGCAAGGGCCGGAGAGGACTGAGACTGACCCCCGGTGGGTGGTGCCTACCTCCCCCAAAGCCACCAGGGGGCACCAGCACATCCAGCCAGCTCCCTGCACCGGGGATATGGGGGGAGAGGGCTAAAGGGCTAAAGAGATGGCATATTTTTGTCGGTATTAACTCTGCCATGGTTCGTTCGACAGTCTATAGGGTAATAAATGGTGTTTTTGTAGTTTTTTTGTATTATTGCCGAAAATGACTTATTTGGTAAATACAGGGACATTTTTGGTAAATACAAGGAAATGTTATACGTTTTGTTCTATGAGATAATCTTCATCAGCTAATGTCACATTTTGTGTTTTTTTAAGCATTTGTGCACATAAAGCACATAAAGGCTTCATAATTGATCATGTTAAATGGCTGATATTATCTCATAAAAGGAAATGTATAAGACCTCCTAAGCTCATCTTAACCTGACCTTATTTTCAGCTTTTTATAATATTTCTACCATTATTACATTTACATTTGAGTAATTTAGCAGACACTCTGGAAATATTTTACTAACTACATATACTGGGACATCTTTTAGCATTTTCCTCACAGTAACACACATTTTCAAGCTTTATTAGTCTTATTACACCAATTATTTACAGGATCGGTGGAACAGTTGAGCTAACGTAGGCTAATGTGATAAGCATGAGGTTGTAAGTAACAAGAACATTTCCCATAGACATATCTCATATGAGCAGAAAGCTTAAATTCTTGTTAATCTAACTGCAATGTCCAATTTACAGTTATGAACTCACTTCCGGCGCCAACAGAGATGGCTGCCTCGCTTCGCGTTCTTAGGAAACTATGTAGTATTTAGATTTTTTATGTATTATTTCTTACATTGTTACCCCAGGAAATCTTAAGTCTTATTACATACAGCCAGGAGGAACTATTGGATAATTAGAGCAACGTGAATTTACCAACATTATGACCAGGAATACGACTTTCCCGAAGCGGATCCTCTATTTGGTCCACCAACCAGGACAATGGATCGGATCCCAGCAGGTGACCCAAAACAACGACGCCGCAGAAAGGGCAGACGGAAGGGGAAGGGGCAGCGGTCTTCTGGTCAGGCTCCATAGACGGGCACATCGCCCACCGCTCCCGAGTATACTACTAGCCAATGTCCAGTCTCTTGACAGCAAGGTAGACGAAATCCAAGCAAGGGTTGCCCTCCAGAGAGACATCAGAGATTGTAACATGGCTCACTCGTGATACGTTATCAGAGTCGGTACAGCCACCTTGTTTCTTCACGCATCGCGCTGACAGAAACAAACATCTCTCTTGTAAGAAGAAGGGTGGGGGTGTATGCCTTATGATTAACGAGTCATGGTGTGATCATAACAGCTTACAGGAACTCAAGTCCTTTTGTTCACCTGACCTAGAATTCCTTACAATCAAATGCCGACCGCATTATCTACCAAGAGAATTGTCTTCGATTATAATCACAGTCGTGTATACCCCCCCCCAAGCAGACACATCGACGGCCCTGAAAGAACTTCATTGGACCCTATGTAAACTGGAAACCACATATCCTGAGGATGAATTTATTGTAGCTGGGGATTTTAGGGAGTCCCATTGCTTTAAGACTTGGTCAGGTGGTTTTGTCCACGTTTAGGTCACCTATCAGGACAAATTCAGACTTAGTGTATGAGGCAAGGAGAGAGCTTAGGTCCGGTAGGGTACAGGCTGGTGCTGTTGGAGGCCGATAGCACACAGCAAAAGTCAACAAAGAGCTACTTGAAAGTTTAATGCTTAAAACCAGCAAATTAAATTGTTTGGGGACAGACTTGGTGGAGATGGGCCAGAGTGTACATATACATTTCCAGATATCATCCACAGTAATACAATCAAGGCACTGCAGAGGACAGGGAGAGTTCTTCAGTGCTGATTTATGACATCTGAATGTGCATTAGATGGCAACAAGATCATATTGTACAGCAATTTATTCAGGTAACATGAATACAAAGCCAGCGAGAGGTGGTTAGAATAGGATGGGAGGCCAAAAGTCTGTGTAACCCATAGAGTCCTGAGGGCGGGAACAAATATAGTCTGTCCCACGTTTGGGTAAAGAAGGTTTGTAGTCAACAAAGTATCGAGGAGTCATGAGGCAAATAGCAAAATACACAATCATTAAAAATATAGATAACTACTTGGGGCTAGCCATTGTAAGTTCAGAGTCACTCACCCCAACAGTGCGCGTGTGCTGGAGGAGAGCGAAAGCTCGGGAGAGAGGGGGAGTGTGGTGGGGGTCCAGACAGGGGAGACAGGCCAGGGCAGACAGTTAACAGAGAGGGGTGAGTGTGGTGGGGGTCCAGACAGGGGAGACAGGCCAGGGCAGACAGTTAACAGAGGGGGAGTGTGGTGGGGGTCCAGACAGGGGGAGACAGGCCAGGGAGAGAGGGGGAGTGTGGTGGAGGTACGTGTACCAGACAGGGGGAGACAGACCAGGGAGAGAGGGGTGAGTGTGGTGGAGGTACGTGTACCAGACAGGGGAGACAGACCAGGGCAGACAGTTAACAGAGAGGGGGAGTGTGGTGGGGGTCCAGACAGGGGGAGACAGGCCAGGGCAGACAGTTAACAGAGAGGGGTGAGTGTGGTGGAGGTACGTGTACCAGACAGGGGGAGACAGACCAGGGAGAGAGGGGGAGTGTGGTGGAGGTACGTGTACCAGACAGGGGAGACAGACCAGGGAGAGAGGGGTGAGTGTGGTGGAGGTACGTGTACCAGACAGGGGGAGACAGACCAGGGCAGACGGGGAACAGAGAGGGGTGAGTGTGGTGGGGGTACCTGTACCAGACAGGGGGAGACAGACCAAAAACAGCATAGAGTCAGTCTGGAGGGCAAAAACAGCATAGAGTCAGTCTGGAGGGCAAAAACAGCATAGAGTCAGTCTGGTGGGCAAAAACAGCATAGAGTCAGTCTGGAGGGCAAAAACAGCATAGAGTCAGTCTGGTGGGCAAAAACATCATAAAGTCAGTCTGGAGGGCAAAAACAGCATAGAGTCAGTCTGGTGGGCAAAAACATCATAAAGTCAGTCTGGAGGGCAAAAACAGCATAGAGTCAGTGGCAGTCTGGAGGGCAAAAACAGCATAGAGTCAGTCTGGAGGGCAAAAACAGCATAGAGTCAGTCTGGAGGGCAAAAACAGCATAGAGTCAGTATGGAGGTCAAAAACAGCATAGAGTCAGTCTGGAGGGCAAAAACAGCATAGAGTCAGTCTGGAGGGCAAAAACAGCATAGAGTCAGCCTGGAGGGCAAAAACAGCATAGAGTCAGTCTGGAGGGCAAAAACAGCATAGAGTCAGTCTGGAGGGCAATAACAGCATAGAGTCAGTGGCAGTCTGGAGGGCAAACACAGCATAGAGTCAGTGGCAGTCTGGAGGGCAAAAACAGCATAGAGTCAGTCTGGAGGGCAAAAACAGCATAGAGTCAGTCTGGAGGGCAAAAACAGCATAGAGTCAGTCTGGAGGGCAAAAACAGCATAGTCAGTCTGGAGGGCAAAAACAGCATAGAGTCAGCCTGGAGGGCAAAAACAGCATAGAGTCAGTCTGGAGGGCAAAAACAGCATAGAGTCAGTCTGGAGGGCAAAAACAGCATAGAGTCAGTCTGGAGGGCAAAAACAGCATAGAGTCAGTCTGGTGGGCAAAAACAGCATAGAGTCAGTCTGGTGGGCAAAAACAGCATAAAGTCAGTCTGGAGGGCAAAAACAGCATAGAGTCAGTCTGGTGGGCAAAAACATCATAAAGTCAGTCTGGAGGGCAAAAACAGCATAGAGTCAGTGGCAGTCTGGAGGGCAAAAACAGCATAGAGTCAGTCTGGAGGGCAAAAACAGCATAGAGTCAGTCTGGAGGGCAAAAACAGCATAGAGTCAGTCCGGAGGGCAAAAACAGCATAGAGTCAGTCTGGAGGGCAAAAACAGCATAGAGTCAGTCTGGAGGGCAAAAACAGCATAGAGTCAGCCTGGAGGGCAAAAACAGCATAGAGTCAGTCTGGAGGGCAAAAACAGCATAGAGTCAGTCTGGAGGGCAAAACAGCATAGAGTCAGTGGCAGTCTGGAGGGCAAAAACAGCATAGAGTCAGTCTGGAGGGCAAAAACAGCATAGAGTCAGTCTGGAGGGCAAAAACAGCATAGAGTCAGTCCGGAGGGCAAAAACAGCATAGAGTCAGTCTGGAGGGCAAAAACAGCATAGAGTCAGTCTGGAGGGCAAAAACAGCATAGAGTCAGCCTGGAGGGCAAAAACAGCATAGAGTCAGTCTGGAGGGCAAAAACAGCATAGAGTCAGTCTGGAGGGCAATAACAGCATAGAGTCAGTGGCAGTCTGGAGGGCAAACACAGCATAGAGTCAGTGGCAGTCTGGAGGGCAAAAACAGCATAGAGTCAGTCTGGAGGGCAAAAACAGCATAGAGTCAGTCTGGAGGGCAAAAACAGCATAGAGTCAGTCTGGAGGGCAAAAACAGCATAGAGTCAGCCTGGAGGGCAAAAACAGCATAGAGTCAGTCTGGAGGGCAAAAACAGCATAGAGTCAGCCTGGAGGGCAAAAACAGCTTAGAGTCAGTCTGGAGGGCAAAAACAGCATAGAGTCAGTCTGGAGGCAAAAACATCATAAAGTCAGTCTGGAGGGCAAAAACAGCATAGAGTCAGTGGCAGTCTGGAGGGCAAAAACAGCATAGAGTCAGTCTGGAGGGCAAAAACAGCATAGAGTCAGTCTGGAGGGCAAAAACAGCATAGAGTCAGTCCGGAGGGCAAAAACAGCATAGAGTCAGTCTGGAGGGCAAAAACAGCATAGAGTCAGTCTGGAGGGCAAAAACAGCATAGAGTCAGCCTGGAGGGCAAAAACAGCATAGAGTCAGTCTGGAGGGCAAAAACAGCATAGAGTCAGTCTGGAGGGCAATAACAGCATAGAGTCAGTGGCAGTCTGGAGGGCAAACACAGCATAGAGTCAGTGGCAGTCTGGAGGGCAAAAACAGCATAGAGTCAGTCTGGAGGGCAAAAACAGCATAGAGTCAGTCTGGAGGGCAAAAACAGCATAGAGTCAGTCTGGAGGGCAAAACAGCATAGTCAGTGGCAGTCTGGAGGGCAAACACAGCATAGAGTCAGTGGCAGTCTAGATGGCAAAAACAGCATAGAGTCAGTCTGGAGGGCAAAAACAGCATAGAGTCAGTCTGGAGGGCAAAAACAGCATAGAGTCAGTCTGGAGGGCAAAAACAGCATAGAGTCAGCCTGGAGGGCAAAAACAGCATAGAGTCAGTCTGGAGGGCAAAAACAGCATAGAGTCAGTCTGGAGGGCAAAAACAGCATAGAGTCAGTCTGGAGGGCAAAAACAGCATAGAGTCAGTCTGGAGGGCAAAAACAGCATAGAGTCAGTCTGGAGGGCAAAAACAGCATAGAGTCAGTGGCAGTCTGGAGGGCAAAAACAGCATAGAGTCAGTCTGAAGGGCAAAAACAGCATAGAGTCAGTCTGAAGGGCAAAAACAGCATAGAGTCAGTCTGGAGGGCAAAAACAGAATAGAGTCAGTCTGGAGGGCAAAAACAGCATAGAGTCAGTCTGGAGGGCAAAAACAGCATAGAGTCAGTCTGGAGGGCAAAAACAGCATAGAGTCAGTCTGGTGGGCAAAAACATCATAAAGTCAGTCTGGAGGGCAAAAACAGCATAGAGTCAGTGGCAGTCTGGAGGGCAAAAACAGCATAGAGTCAGTCTGGAGGGCAAAAACAGCATAGAGTCAGTCTGGAGGGCAAAAACAGCATAGAGTCAGTCCGGAGGGCAAAAACAGCATAGAGTCAGTCTGGAGGGCAAAAACAGCATAGAGTCAGTCTGGAGGGCAAAAACAGCATAGAGTCAGCCTGGAGGGCAAAAACAGCATAGAGTCAGTCTGGAGGGCAAAAACAGCATAGAGTCAGTCTGGAGGGCAATAACAGCATAGAGTCAGTGGCAGTCTGGAGGGCAAACACAGCATAGAGTCAGTGGCAGTCTGGAGGGCAAAAACAGCATAGAGTCAGTCTGGAGGGCAAAAACAGCATAGAGTCAGTCTGGAGGGCAAAAACAGCATAGAGTCAGTCTGGAGGGCAAAACAGCATTGAGTCAGTGGCAGTCTGGAGGGCAAACACAGCATAGAGTCAGTGGCAGTCTAGATGGCAAAAACAGCATAGAGTCAGTCTGGAGGGCAAAAACAGCATAGAGTCAGTCTGGAGGGCAAAAACAGCATAGAGTCAGTCTGGAGGGCAAAAACAGCATAGAGTCAGCCTGGAGGGCAAAAACAGCATAGAGTCAGTCTGGAGGGCAAAAACAGCATAGAGTCAGTCTGGAGGGCAAAAACAGCATAGAGTCAGTCTGGAGGGCAAAAACAGCATAGAGTCAGTCTGGAGGGCAAAAACAGCATAGAGTCAGTCTGGAGGGCAAAAACAGCATAGAGTCAGTGGCAGTCTGGAGGGCAAAAACAGCATAGAGTCAGTCTGAAGGGCAAAAACAGCATAGAGTCAGTCTGAAGGGCAAAAACAGCATAGAGTCAGTCTGGAGGGCAAAAACAGAATAGAGTCAGTCTGGAGGGCAAAAACAGCATAGAGTCAGTCTGGAGGGCAAAAACAGCATAGAGTCAGTGGCAGTCTGGAGGGCAAAAACAGCATAGAGTCAGTCTGGAGGGCAAAAACAGCATAGAGTCAGTCTGAAGGGCAAAAACAGCATAGAGTCAGTCTGGAGGGCAAAAACAGAATAGAGTCAGTCTGGAGGGCAAACACAGCATAGAGTCAGTCTGGAGGGCAAAAACAGCATAGAGTCAGTCTGGAGGGCAAAAACAGCATAGAGTCAGTCTGGTGGGCAAAAACATCATGGAGTCAGTCTGGAGGGCAAAAACAGCATAGAGTCAGTCTGGAGGGCAAAAACAGCATAGAGTCAGTCTGGAGGGCAAAAACAGCATAGAGTCAGTCTGGAGGGGAAAAACAGCATAGAGTCAGTCTGGAGGGCAAAAACAGCTCGTTGAAGAGAGAGGTCGGAGGAAAATCTCAAGAATTATGTAAGCTATCAGACGTGCCACAAACAGCCAAATAACGGCACAGTTCAACAGTGGTGTGCAGAACATCATCTCAGAATGCACGACTCATCATAAATGGACTATTATAGCAGATGACCACACCGGGTTTCACTCCTTTCAGCTACAAACAAGAAGAAGAGGCTCCAGTGGGCACACGATTACCAACACTGGACATTTGAGGAGTGTAAATACATTGTCCCACGAATCCCAGTTCCTGTTGCATCATGCTGATGGCAGAGTCAGGATGAGTACATGTCCTCATCTTGCCTGGTGTCCACCGGTACAGGCTGTTGGCGGTGATGTAAGAGTGTGGGGAATATTTTCCTGGTACACGTTAGGTCCCTTGATACCAATTGAGCAAAGTTTGAACACCACACCTTGTAGAATCCATGCCCCAAAGAAGTCAGGTTGTTCTGGAGCAGAGGGGGTCCAGTACTAGGAGTATACCTAACACGCTGGCCACTGAGTGTACATATATTAAAAAATAACAACTACATTTTAAGTGAGAATGGGCACTGCTCTGAAGTATAGGAAATCCCGCACCAAAATGTCTATTCCACCTATTCTCTACCAAGGGTTTCCAGCACACAGCTTTGACCTACTACAGTAGTGATGTTGGTATTGTACTTCAAATCAAATCAAATCAAATCAATCAAATTTTATTTGTCACATACACATGGTTAGCAGATGTTAATGCGAGTGTAGCGAAATGCTTGTGCTTCTAGTTCCGACAATGCAGTAATAACGAACAAGTAATCTAACTAACAATTCCAAAAAAACTACTGTCTTATAACACAGTGTAAGGGGATAAAGAATATGTACATAAGGATATATGAATGAGTGATGGTACAGAGCAGCATAGGCAAGATACAGTAGATGATATCGAGTACAGTATATACATATGAGATAAGTATGTAAACCAAGTGGCATAGTTAAAGTGGCTAGTGATACATGTATTACATAAGGATGCAGTCGATGATATAGAGTACAGTATCAACGTATGCATATGAGATGAATAATGTAGGGTAAGTAACATTATATAAGGTAGCATTGTTTAAAGTGGCTAGTGATATATTTACATCATTTCCCATCAATTCCCATGATTAAAGTGGCTGGAGTAGAGTCAGTGTCATTGACAGTGTGTTGGCAGTAGCCACTCAATGTTAGTGGTGGCTGTTTAACAGTCTGATGGCCTTGAGATAGAAGCTGTTTTTCAGTCTCTCGGTCCCAGCTTTGATGCACCTGTACTGACCTCGCCTTCTGGATGACAGCGGGGTGAACAGGCAGTGGCTCGGGTGGTTGATGTCCTTGATGATCTTTATGGCCTTCCTGTAGCATCGTGTGGTGTAGGTGTCCTGGAGGGCAGGTAGTTTGCCCCGGTGATGCGTTGTGCAGACCTCACTACCCTCTGAGAGCCTTACGGTTGAGGGCGGTGCAGTTGCCATACCAGGCGGTGATACAGCCCGCCAGGATGCTCTCGATTGTGCATCTGTAGAAGTTTGTGAGTGCTTTTGGTGACAAGCCGAATTTCTTCAGCCTCCTGAGGTTGAAGAGGCGCTGCTGCGCCTTCCTCACGATGCTGTCTGTGTGAGTGGACCAATTCAGTTTGTCTGTGATGTGTATGCCGAGGAACTTAAAACTTGCTACCCTCTCCACTACTGTTCCATCGATGTGGATGGGGGTGTTCCCTCTGCTGTTTCCTGAAGTCCACAATCATCTCCTTAGTTTTGTTGACGTTGAGTGTGAGGTTATTTTCCTGACACCACACTCCGAGGGCCCTCACCTCCTCCCTGTAGGCCGTCTCGTCGTTGTTGGTAATCAAGCCTACCACTGTTGTGTCGTCCGCAAACTTGATGATTGAGTTGGAGGCGTGCATGGCCACGCAGTCGTGGGTGAACAGGGAGTACAGGAGAGGGCTCAGAACGCACCCTTGTGGGGCCCCAGTGTTGAGGATCAGCGGGGAGGAGATGTTGTTGCCTAGCCTCACCACCTGGGGGCGGCCCGTCAGGAAGTCCAGTACCCAGTTGCACAGGGCGGGGTCGAGACCCAGGGTCTCGAGCTTGATGACGAGCTTGGAGGGTACTATGGTGTTGAATGCCGAGCTGTAGTCGATGAACAGCATTCTCACATAGGTATTCCTCTTGTCCAGATGGGTTAGGGCAGTGTGCAGTGTGGTTGAGATTGCATCGTCTGTGGACCTATTTGGGCGGTAAGCAAATTGGAGTGGGTCAAGGGTGTCAGGTAGGGTGGAGGTGATGTGGTCCTTGACTAGTCTCTCAAAGCACTTCATGATGACGGATGTGAGTGCTACGGGCGGTAGTCGTTTAGCTCAGTTACCTTAGCTTTCTTGGGAACAGGAACAATGGTGGCCCTCTTGAAGCATGTGGGAACAGCAGACTGGTATAGGGATTGATTGAATATGTCCGTAAACACACCGGCCAGCTGGTCTGCGCATGCTCTGAGGGCGCGGCTGGGGATGCCGTCTGGGCCTGCAGCCTTGCGAGGGTTAACACGTTTAAATGTCTTACTCACTTCGGCTGCAGTGAAGGAGAGACCGCATGTTTCCGTTGCAGGCCGTGTCAGTGGCACTGTATTGTCCTCAAAGCGGGCAAAAAAGTTATTTAGTCTGCCTGGGAGCAAGACATCCTGGTCCGTGACTGGGTTGGGTTTCTTCCTGTAGTCCGTGATTGACTGTAGACCCTGCCACATGCCTCTTGTGTCTGAGCCGTTGAATTGAGATTCTACTTTGTCTCTGTACTGGCACTTAGCTTGTTTGATAGCCTTGCGGAGGGAATAGCTGCACTGTTTGTATTCAGTCATGTTACCAGACACCTTGCCCTGATTAAAAGCAGTGGTTCGTGCCTTCAGTTTCACACGAATGCTGCCATCAATCCACGGTTTCTGGTTAGGGAATGTTTTAATCGTTGCTATGGGAACGACATCTTCAACGCACGTTCTAATGAACTCGCACACCGAATCAGCGTATTCGTCAATGTTGTTGTCTGACGCAATACGAAACATCTCCCAGTCCACGTGATGGAAGCAGTCTTGGAGTGTGGAGTCAGCTTGGTCGGACCAGCGTTGGACAGACCTCAGCGTGGGAGCTTCTTGTTTTAGTTTCTGTCTGTAGGCAGGGATCAACAAAATGGAGTCGTGGTCAGCTTTTCCGAAAGGGGGCGGGGCAGGGCCTTATATGCGTTGCGGAAGTTAGAGTAACAATGATCCAGGGTCTTTCCACCCCTGGTTGCGCAATCGATATGCTGATAGAATTTAGGGAGTCTTGTTTTCAGATTAGCCTTGTTAAAATCCCCAGCTACAATGAATGCAGCCTCCGGATAAATCGTTTCCAGTTTGCAGAGAGTTAAATAAAGTTGTTCAGAGCCATCGATGTGTCTGCTTGGGGGATATATACGGCTGTGATTATAATCGAAGAGAATTCTCTTGGTAGATAATGCGGTCTACATTTGATTGTGAGGAATTCTAAATCAGGTGAACAGAAGGATTTGAGTTCCTGTATGTTTCTTTCATCACACCATGTCACATTGGCCATAAGGCATACGCCCCCGCCCGTCTTCTTACTAGAAAGATGTTTGTTTCTGTCGGCGCAATGCGTGGAGAAACCCGCTGGCTGCACCGCTTCGGATTGCATCTCTCCAGTTAGCCATGTTTCCGTGAAGCAGAGAACGTTACAGTCTCTGATGTCCCTCTGGAATGCTACCCTTGCTCGGATTTCATCAACCTTGTTGTCAAGAGACTGGACATTGGCAAGAAGAATGCTAGGGAGTGGTGCACGATGTGCCCGTCTCCGGAGTCTGACCAGAAGACCGCTTCGTTTCCCTCTTTTTCTGAGTCGTTTTTTTTTTGGTCGCTGCATGTGATCCACTCGGTTACACTGGTTGTAAGGCAGAACACAGGATCCGCATCGCGATATTCTTGGTCGTACTGATGGTGAGTTGACGCTGATCTTATATTCAGTAGTTCTTCTCGGCTGTATGTAATGAAACCTAAGATGACCTGGGGTACTAGTGTAAGAAATAACACGTAAAAAAACAAAAAACTGCATAGTTTCCTAGGAACGCGAGCGAGGCGGCCATCTCTGTCGGCGCCGGAAGCGAGTATGTGTAGAACTTAGGATTCAAACCTCCTCATACAGCCTAATTCATACAGTAGTATTAGAGGTGCTCACACAATAATTTGATTTGTACTGTGTGGGCAAACCAAATTGATGGATTCTTCACACACCACAGTTAGACAGTATCCCATTACGCCTTTTAAAACCTTTTCATGAGTCTTTTGTATTAAATGAAATCAACCTTTGCTTTTATACTTACAATACCATCAGGCTTGATTGATCTGTATTTGTCTTGTAACGCAGTGCATGCCTGTAATTTCCTTAAAACTTTATTTAAAAAAAGAAAATATGTAATTGAGAAAAATGAACAGAACAACATATTTCTGGGGTCAGTAAGTTGGACACAGTAGCTCAGATAAAGAGCCTGATTTATGGAACTGGTAGCTGTGGAATATTGACATAAGCTCAGAACCACTTGTTTCAAACATGGTCCTGTTTTATCAACTGCTGTGCTGACCAATGGACAGTCCATTACTTCCTGTCAAAATAATACGTAGCTTAAAATTGTTTGTACTTGTATTTATTGTTGAAATAAAGAGAGTGACGCAAAAACATTTATAATAGGCCGATATCTAAAAATACGTGCAGCCAAATAACTGATATATACATGTAATGAACACGATGGGTGACAGAGAGCTGGTTTCAAGCCCAAGGCGCAGCATGTGTTTATTGCAAAGGACCACAGGAGGAGGCAGGTAAGCTGGGTCCAGGGGCAGTCAGAAGGTCATACACAGGGCCTCCAAAAAGGCAACAGTACAGGCAGGGAAAAGGTTAGTAATGGAGTCTGGGAGATCAGGTCATAGGTTGATAACAGGAAATCCAATAGGCTAAAGTACAGGAAGGAAATAGGCAACAGGTATCGTTAGTGAGGCAGGTAAAAACTATCATACACGGGAGGAGTAAATCACAGGAAACCCAGTGCTCTGAAAGCCATGTGTCACAAAACAAATAATACCTCACAGTGATGGGGTGCAAAGAACTGAACTAAATAGTGTGTGATAATGACATACAGGTGTGTGAACAGGTGATCAGAATTCAGGTGATTGGGATCTGCAGAGTGAGCTGCGTTCAGGGGATCTGTGTGTTGGAGAGTGAGCTGCGTTCAGGGGATCTGTGTGTTGGAGAGTGAGCTGCGTTCAGGGGATCTGTGTGTTGGAGAGTGAGCTGCGTTCAGGGATCTGTGTGTTGGAGAGTGAGCTGCGTTCAGGGGATCTGTGTGTTGGAGAGTGAGCTGCGTTCAGGGGATCTGTGTGTTGGAGAGTGAGCTGCGTTCAGGGGATCTGTGTGTTGGAGAGTGAGCTGCGTTCAGGGGACCTAGGTGTTGGAGAGTGAGCTAAGTTCAGGGCATCTGTGTGTTGGAGAGTGAGCTAAGTTCAGGGGATCAAAGTTGTTGGAGAGTGAGCTGCATTCAGGGGATCTATGTGTTGCAGAATGAGCTGTGTTCAGGGGATCTATGTGTTGCAGAATGAGCTGTGTTCAGTGGATCTATGTGTTGTAGAGTGAGCTGCGTTCAGGGGATCTATGTGTTGCAGAGTGAGCTGCTTTCAGGGGATCTATGTGTTACAGAATGAGCTGCATTCAGGGGATCTATGTGTTACAGAATGAGCTGCATTCAGGGGATCTATGTGTTGCAGAGTTAGCTGCTTTCAGGGGATCTATGTGTTACAGAATGAGCTGCATTCAGGGGATCTATGTGTTGCAGAGTGAGCTGCTTTCAGGGGATCTATGTGTTACAGAATGAGCTGCATTCAGGGGATCTATGTGTTGCAGAGTGAGCTGCTTTCAGGGGATCTATGTGTTACAGAATGAGCTGCATTCAGGGGATCTATGTGTTGCAGAGTGAGCTGCTTTCAGGGGATCTATGTGTTACAGAATGTGAGTTGGAAGCAGACGTTACAATACACCACCATTCAAAAGTTTGGGGTCACTTAGAAATGTCCTTGTTTTTTAAATAAAATCACTTTTTACCATTAAAATAAACATCAAATTGATCAGAAATACAGTGTAGACATTGTTAATGTTGTAAATGACTATTGTAGCTGGAAATGGCAGATTTTTTATGGAATATCTACATAGGCGTACAGAGGCCCATTATCAGCAACCATCACTCCTGTGTTCCAATGGCACGTTGTGTGAGCTAATCCAAGTGTATAATTTGAAAAGGCTAATTGATCATTAGAAAACCGTTTTGCAATTCTGTTAGCACAGCTGAAAACTGTTGTTCTGATTAAAGAAGCAATAAAACTGGGTTTCTTTAGACTAGTTGAGTATCTGTAGCATCAGCATTTTTGGGTTCGATTACAGACAAAAATGGCCAGAATCAAAGACCTTTCTACTGAAACTTGTCAGTCTATTCTTGTTCTGAGAAATGAAGGCTATTCCATGTGAGAAATTGCCAAGAAACTGAAGATCTCGTACAACGCCATGTACTACTCCCTTCACAGGGAGTAGGTCTCTGTCCAGTGATTTTCTCATTGGGAAACGATATTTCTTAGGAACTTGTTTTCAGTTCCTACCGCTTCCACTGGATGTCACCAGCCTTTGGAATTTGGTTGAGGTTATTCCTTTGTGCAATGAAGAAGTACGGCCATCTAGGAACTGCGTAACACTGTTGAGAGTTGGTCAAGACTTGAAAAGTAGCTTGGTTTGTTGTCTTCCTGTATTGAACACAGATAGACCCGTCTTCAATTTGATCGATTATTAACGTTTAAAAATACCTAAAGTAGTATAACAAAAGTAGTTTGAAATGTTTTGGCATGACGTTGCGCTAATTTGGAAGCTGTTTTTTTCTGGATCAAATGCGCCAAATAAATGGACATTTTGGATATATATGGACGGGAATTAATCGATCAAAAGGACCAATTGTGATGTTTATGGGACATATTGGAGTGCCAACAAAAGAAGCTCTTCAAAGGCAAGGCATGTTTTATATTTTATTTCTGCGTTTTGTGTAGCGCCTGCAGGGTTGAAATATACTACCCTCTTTTTTACTGTTGTACTATCATCAGATAATAGCTTCTTATGCATTCGCCGAAAAGCCTTTTAAAATCTGACATGTTGGCTGGATTCACAACGAGTGTAGCTTTAATTTAGTATCTTGATGTGTGATTTAATGTTAGATTTTTATATAATTTTATTTGAATTTGCCGCGCTGCATTTTCCCTGGCTTTTGGCCAAGTGGGACGCAAACGTCCCCTATACCATAAGAAGTTAAATAGTACCCGCAAAACACCAGTCTCAATGTCAACAGTCAAGAGGCGACTCTGGGATGCTGGCCTTCTAGGCAGAGTTGCAAAGAAAAAGCCATATCTCAGACTGGCCAATAAAAAGAAAATATTAAGATGGGCAAAAGAACACAGACACTAGACAGATTAACTCTCTTTCTCTCTCCCCTATAGCTTGTTCCCCTCCCCAGGGGTGGCTGTGCCCTTTGTCTCTGCTGTGCTGGGTAGGACCGGTTCTCTCTCTCTCTTTGTTGCCCTCCCCAGCGGTGGCTGTGCCCCCTGTCTCTGCGGTTGTCTCTGTGTCCTGATAGTGGACCTGAAGCTTGACAGGCGTCGTCTGAAGCCCTCTCCAGAGAAGAAGTAGAGCAGGGGGTCGAAGCAGGAGTTGGAGGCAGCCAGACAGAGTGTCACCACCACACTCTTCTGCATGTACACCAGCTCCGAACAGGAAGTGGCAGTCTGGGACAGGAAGCTGAGGTGGACGGAGCGCTGGATGTGGTACGGCATGAAGCACAGCAGGAACGCCAGCATCACAATGACGATCATTCGGATAGCCTTAGACCCCGCCCCTTCTGGCGCTGTGCAGTATGTTGCCGTGACAGCAGGGCCCGAATGATCCCGACGTAGCACAGCAGGATGACCAGGAAGGGAAGGACGAAGCCCACAGCCAATGATAAGTAGTTGAGCATGATGAGCTTCTTAAGCCCACCCCCTGTTCTGCGCTCTGGAGGCTCAAGCACTTGGTCTTATTGGTGGCTGGGTGGAGGTGTTGACCAGTCATGAGGAAGGGGGAGGAGACAGTGCAGATGAACACCCAGATACAGACACACACCAGACGGGCACGACGCTCTGAGACCAGGCGCAGGTTCTGCACGGGGAACACGATGGCGAGGAAGCGTGTGACGGACATGGCAGTCATGAAGAACACGCTGCAGTAGAGGTTCACGTAGAGGGCATAGGACGAAAGTCTGCACAGGAAGTCTCCCAGGTTCCAATGACCCTGAGGGAGAGGGTCAACCACAACAATCATTTATTTTAATAGCATCTTAAAGCCCGGGATTCATTCAAATGTGCATTGTTGACAATGTGCCTTTTAAAGACAGTTTCCCGAAGTAAAATACCTGTAAAAGTCAAGTGAAATGCGCATGTCGACAACTCACCTTTGATAGAAATAGTCCTACCTTATTAACGTAGTAGAGGACCCGTAGCGGCAGCGTGGAGACACACAGTAGGTCGGACACGGCCAGGTTCAACATGTAGATGTGGAACGCAGAACGCTGACGGAACGTTTTAACCAGAACCAACAAGGCGAACCCATTACCGGCCAGGCCGAACACGGTGATGATAGAGTACACCGTAGAGTATACCTGGAGAGACAGAAACACCTGGTAACAAACAGATACACAAACAGATACACCTGGAGAGACAGAAACACCTGGTAACAAACAGATACACAAACAGATACACCTGGAGAGACAGAAACACCTGGTAACAAACAGATACACAAACAGATACACCTGGAGAGACAGAAACACCTGGTAACAAACAGATACACAAACAGATACACCTGGAGAGACAGAAACACCTGGTAACAAACAGATACACAAACAGATACACCTGGAGAGACAAACACCTGGTAACAAACAGATACACAAACAGATACACCTGGAGAGACAAACACCTGGTAAAAAACAGATACACCTGGAGAGACACACACCTGGTAACAAACAGCTGGAGAGACAAACACCTGGTAACAAACAGATACACCTGGAGAGACAACCACCTGGTAACAAACAGCTGGAGAGACAACCACCTGGTAACAAACAGCTGGAGAGACAAACACCTGGTAACAAACAGGTACACCTGGAGAGACAACCACCTGGTAACAAACAGCTGGAGAGACAACCACCTGGTAACAAATAGATGCCCCTGGAGAGACAAACACCTGGTAACAAACAGATACACAAATAGATACACCTGGAGAGACAAACACCTGGTAACAAATAGATACACAAATAGATACACCTGGAGAGACAGAAACACCTGGTAGCAAATAGATGCACCTGGAGAGACAAACACCTGGTAACAAACAGCTGGAGAGACAAACACCTGGTAACAAACAGATACACCTGGAGAGACAAACACCTGGTAACAAACAGATACACCTGGAGAGACCCACACCTGGTAACAAACAGCTGGAGAGACAAACACCTGGTAACAAACAGCTGGAGAGACAAACACCTGGTAACAAACAGCTGGAGAGACAAACACCTGGTAACAAACAGCTAGAGAGACGAACACCTGGTAACAAACAGATGCACCTGGAGAGACAAACACCTGGTAACAAATAGATGCACCTGGAGAGACAAACACCTGGTAACAAACAGATACACAAATAGATACACCTGGAGAGACAGATTCACCTGGTAACAAACAGCTGGAGAGACAAACACCTGGTAACAAACAGATACACCTGGAGAGACAAACACCTGGTAAAAAACAGATACACCTGGAGAGACACACACCTGGTAACAAACAGCTGGAGAGACAAACACCTGGTAACAAACAGATACACCTGGAGAGACAACCACCTGGTAACAAACAGCTGGAGAGACAACCACCTGGTAACAAACAGCTGGAGAGACAAACACCTGGTAACAAACAGATACACCTGGAGAGACAAACACCTGGTAACAAATAGATGCACCTGGAGAGACAAACACCTGGTAACAAATAGATGCACCTGGAGAGACAAACACCTGGTAACAAATAGATACACAAATAGATGCACCTGGAGAGACAAACACCTGGTAACAAACAGCTGGAGAGACAAACACCTGGTAACAAATAGATGCCCCTGGAGAGACAAACACCTGGTAACAAACAGATATACAAATAGATGCACCTGGAGAGACAGATTCACCTGGTAACAAACAGATACACCTGGAGAGACAAACACCAGGTAACAAACAGAAACACCTGGAGAGACAAACACCTGGTAACAAACAGATACGCAAATAGATACACCTGGAGAGACAGAATCACCTGGTAACAAACAGATACACCTGGAGAGACAGAATCACCTGGTGACAAACAGATACACCTTGAGAGACAGAATCACCTGGTAACAAACAGATACACCTGGTAACAAAATGTTTTTGTGCCTCGACACAAACCTGTCTCAGGAGTTCTACAGGCAATTCCTTTGACCTCATTTCTTTGTTTTTGCACTGACATGCACTGTAAACTGTGGGACCTCCTCTTGAGCCTACTTGAGACGCAGACGTCCCACCTAGAGCTCTGGAAATGCAAATGCGCTACGCTACACGCTAATAGTATTAGTTAAAACGCAAACGTTCATTAAAATACACATGCTTGGTATTGAAATAAAGCTACAGTCATTGTGAATCTAGCCACCGAGTCAGATTTTTAAAATGCTTTTCGGCGAAAGCATGAGAAGCTATTATCTGATAGCATGCAACACCCCAAAAGACCCGTAGGGGATGTAAACAAAATAATTAGCATAGTCGGCGCTACACAAACCGCACAATAAAATATAAAACATTCATTACCTTTGACCATCTTCTTTCTTGGCACACCTTGATGTCCCATAATCAATACTGGGTCTTTTTTGGATTAAATCGGTCCATATATAGCCTAGATATCGATCTATGAAGACTGTGTGATAAACGGAAAAAAATAGCGTTTCATAACGTAACGTCATTTTTTAAAAGTTAAAAATTCGACGATAAACTTTCACAAAACACTTGAAATACCTTTCTAATGCAACTTTAGGTATAACTACACGTTAATAAGCTATAAAAATCATCAGGAGGCGATGTAAATTCGATAGTTGGTCGTGTGGAAAAATGTCCGGAAAAACACAGAGACAATGCCTCAGGTTGGTGGTCGGAGGGAATCGGTTCCCTTTGGTCGGATCTACCAAGAATCAAATCAGAATCAAATGAGGAGACTCTATACATCCTGTGGAAGCTGTAGGTACTGCAAGCTCGGCCTCATTTAATACGGTTCACCTTTAACAATTCCTGGGAGTGGCGCATGGATATTTTTTTCCATCTCCAGTGATCAGATTTTCCTGCGCTTTTCGATGAAACAGACGTTCTGTTATAGTCACAGCCGTGATTTAAACAGTTTTGGAAACGTCTGAGTGTTTTCTATACACACATACCAATCATATGCATATACTATATTCCTGGCCTGAGTAGCAGGACGCCAAAATGTTGCGCGATTTTTAACAGAATTTCCGAAAAGTAGGGGGAGGCTTAACAGGTTTTAAGAGACAGGTGCGTGCCTTTCCAAATCATATCCAATCAACTGAAATTACCACAGGTGGACTCCAAGTTGAAGAAACATCTCAAGGATGATCAATGGAAACATGATGCTCCTGAGCTCGATTGAGTCTCATAGCAAAGGGTCTGAATACTTACAGTACCAGTCATAGTTTTGGACACACCGACTCATTCAAGGGTTTTTCTTTATTTTGACTATTTTCTATATTGTAGAATAATAGTGAAGACATCAAAACTATCAAATAACACATATGGAATCATGTAGTAACCAGGCAGAAGAAAAATCAAAAAGTACCATAAAAGTTCGTAGAAACATGTCAAACGATGTTTATAATCAATCCTCAGGTTGTTTATGTCATAAATAATCGATCATATTTCAACCGGACAGTAGCTTCGTCAATAGAAAAGAAAAAACAAGAAAGGCGTGCTCTCGGTCACACGCAGGACTCATGTCTGGAAATTTCACCCTCTTTTGTCAGAGTAAAAGCCTAAAACAATGCCTAAAGACTGGTCACATGTAGTGGAAGCCACAAAGCTCTTGAACTGGGTCATAAGGCTTTGTATGGTGGATAGGCTTTCAATGGAAAAACAGCCATTTCAATATAATAGCATTTCCTGGATAGATTTTCCTCAGGTTTTCGCCTGCCATATCAGTCCTGTTATACTCACAGACATTATTTTAACAGTTTTAGAAACTTCAGAGTGTTTTCTCTCTTGGTACTTAACCATGTCACTGGACTTCATACATCTCCTGAAATATGTGGCGTTAAAGACTCTGGTGACTCTGGATTCTCGTTCAACTGCTGTCTGTAAATCCATATGTTGTAACCCTCAATCTAGACTTGCCATTATCTTGCTGCTTCCATTGTCTGGAAATGTCCAGTCTAAACCAGGTCCTGACATTCTTACCCGAATTAAGTAGTCAGAGTGGCATGAAGTTTTTGCATATAAATGTAAGAAGTCTTCTGCCGAAGCTTGATTTTGTGAATATATGGATAAAAACTGCCGACCCTGATGTACAGTATTAATGCTTTCTGAAACCTGGCTTAAAAATCTATTACTGACAAAAATATTGGCATAAATGGTTACAATGTGTTTCGTACAGATCGTAAATCTAAGGGTGGTGGTTCTGTATATGTAAATATTGTTGTATCTTGTTGTTATAGAGTATCTGTCTTTGAACATAAACCTTGGCTCATCTTTAAATATTGTTGTATCTTGTTGTTATAGACCTCCATCTGCTACTGTTGGCTCTCTGGATTGTATTTTTAAATTGTTATCACAGAATGTCAATTCTGAGTTTGTCCTGATGGGTGATCTGAATCAGGACTGGTTAACATCTAGCGCTGATCAACTTAAATTCTGTGCAATACCTATAATCTCACTCAGATTGTCAACAGTGTAACGAGGTTGAATATAAAATATCCTCTGAAATCCTCTTGATTGATTTGATCTTAACCAATACTGTCACACCCTGACCATAGTTTGCTTTGTATGTTTCTATGTTTTGTTTGGTCAGGTGTGATCTGAGTGGGCATTCTATGTTATATGTCTAGTTTGTCTATTTCTATGTTTGGCCTGATATGGTTCTCAATCAGAGGCAGGTGTTAGTCATTGTCTCTGATTGGGAACCATATTTAGGTAGCCTGGTTTGTGTTGGGTTTTGTGGGTGGTTGTCTCCTGTGTCAGTGTTTGTACCACACGGGACTGTTTCGGGTTTTCACGTTTCTTGTTTTTGTAGTTTATTCATGTATGGTTTCATTATTAAAGAACCATGAATTATAACCACCCTGCATTTTGGTCCGCCTTTCCTTCCCAGGAAGAATCCCGTGACAAATACTCCCCATCATTTTAATGCTTCTGGTATTTTTGCAAATTACATAAGTGATCAATTCCTAAGAAATCTCTACGTGTTATTACGAAAAGAAACTGGAAGCAGTTTGATATTCCAGGTTGTTTACATGATGTATCAAGCATTGAATGGAATAGAATGGAATGAATCCCTGATGTTGAACTATCCTTTTCTTATTTCCACAACGCATTCCAGGATGCATGCAATAGGCCCCTTTAAATAAATTCAGGATTAAGGGCAGAGAGAACCCTTGGTTTACTAAGGAACTTACAAAAATCACAAGGTAACAAAATGCTATGTGGGCTAAAGCAAGAGGGACTAGTTTGGCAGATGATTGGATGGCTTTTAAACATCTTCGAAATATGGGTGTGGCTATGATCCGTAAATTGAAAGCAGACCACTACCTGAAATCTATTTCACAAAATGTAAATAATCCATCCAAATTTTGGCAAGTAGTGAAGGGTTTGGAGTGCAAAAAGACACACAGCTTCCCAAACAATTGTTGGTAGACACACAGATTGTACCTGAGAGAACCTCCTTCTGAAAGCCTTGAATACGCATTTCTTAGATGCAGGCAGTTTTTTTGAAAAGGTCAAAGGTATAATTGAGCCCCCTATGAATTTACCTGACACCCCTGTGCACTCCTTCACCAGGTTCTCCTTTTCATCCTTCTCTGTTTCAGAAGTGTGTAAAGCCCTGAAAGAAATTGATAAAAAATAATCCCCTGGTCCTGATGATCTAGACTCCCCCTGATGATTGCATCATTGCTCCCCCTCCCCCATGTATTTTTAACCTCACGCTTGATGTTAAGGAAATCCCCAAGTTATGGAGATCTGCTTTTACGGCCTCTCCTGAAAGGTGGAGATCCTTCGCTACTTGACAACTATCGACCCATATCAAAATTGTCTGTACTGTCAAAGGTACTGGAGTCCTTAGTTAGTAGGCAGCTAAAGGTCTACTTCTGAGAAAACAGCATCTTAAATGGAATGCAATAAGGTTTTAGGTCTGGTCACAGCACTGTTTCAGCAATATTGAAGGTTTTAAATAACATCCACTGTGCTCTTGATAAGAAGTTACATTGTGTGTCTGTCTTTATTGATTTGTCAAAGGCTTTTGACACCGTGGACCATGCTGTGTTAGTGCAAAAGTTAAAATGTTGTTGAATTACTTGCTCTAGATTGTGTACAATTTTATAGGTTATTTATAAACCAATGTGTAATGGTGGATGGTTGTAAATCTGAGTCCATAGAGATGTGCTCAGGTGTTCCGCAAGGTTCTATTTTGGGTCCACTGTTGTTCATTTTGTATATCAACAACATTGGGGATCTAATTGAAACAGCGGATGTTAATTTTTATGCAGATGATACTGTTCTTTATTCAAGTGGTAATAGTTTATCTTTAGCTTTTGAAAATACCCAACGCGCATTTAACATCATACAACAGAATCTGTATGATTTAAAGCTGATTCTAAAACAAAATGCATGGTATTTTCACATGCCAGGCATGTTACAAATCATGTCATTGCCACATTGGCTGGACATACTATAGAGCAAGTTAAAGTGTACAAATATTTGGGTGTGGGGGTTGATGATAAGCTGAGCTTCACTGTGCATGTAGAGAACTTGATAAGGAAGCTCAAGCTGAAAATAGGATTTTATTACCGGCATAAGGCTTGTTTTTCTTTTGAGGCCAGGAAGGTGCTGGTATGATGTACATTACTGTCGGTTTTAGATTTTAGTGATGTTATATATATATATGCAGCCCTCAGCCACTACCCTGAGAGCACTTGATTCAGTGTATCATGCAGCCCTCAGGTTCATTTCAAATCAGAAACGTCTAACACATCATTGTGATTTCTATAGCGCTGTTGGCTGGTCGTCATTGACCTTGCGTTGTCTTAAACACTGGTATACACTGATTTATAAGGCCATATTGGGCCTTATAAAATGCCATTTTATCTCTGTTCTTTTTAGTCAGGTCAGGAAATAAATATCTATTACAGTCCCTTTCTCATTTGCTTCTAACAGTACCAAAACTAGGACAGGTCATGGTAGAAATAGTTTTAGTTACTTAGCACTGTGGTCCTGGAATTCTCTCCTGAACATTTCAAAATGTGATGATCTAGTTTCGTTGGTGGAGTTTAAACACTTGATCGATGTATATATCATAGAATATTGTATTTGTTTTTAGGCCAGCTGTTTATAGTCAAGACTCTCATGTTTTTAAAGTAAAATGTTTTTGTTGTACTGTATGTGTGTTTATAGTTTTGTTTAATGTTGTGTTAGTGTATGTAAATAGTTTTGCCTGAAACGTTGTTCCCCCGGCTGCTATTGGACCAGGTCTCTCTTGGAAAAGAGATGTTATCTCAATGAGAGAAACCTGTATAAATAAAGGTAAAATAAATCCTAATAAAACCTACGATCAGATACCTTTTCCACTCCATGGAGAGTTGAGTTGTAGCAGGGTGTTGCGTTCCCTCTGCCAAGAGGCGTACGTATCAGAGATGTCCAGGACCAGTTTATTACTGGCCACCCATTCCAAAACAGACCAACTCTTTGTTAAGGGTTTCAGTGAGGGTCATCCATTTTCAGATAAGAGGTCTGATTTTTCTCCATGTAATGACTATATGGTAGCTATGTCATTTTGCAGACACTTATGCAAAGCGATGTACAGTCATCCTCATTCCAAATACTGTACAGTTCCATATATATATGTATAGACCCATGGACCAAGGTTACTCTGAACATGCTGCTTATGTTAGATTGATTGGCTAGTGGTATCTCTCATTGCACAGCCATAGAATAGAAGCATATCAATGAGTGGGCATCTGGCCTATGCATGGGGGGCAGATAGGGAGACAGATGGTTACCTGGTTACGAAATTCATCGATAGATGGACAGTTGGTGACGTTGTACCTCAGAGTCACGTTGTCAAACTCCTCTAGATCCATATCTGTAACACAGACAGACAGCATAAAGAGAGAGGAAGACAGACAGTATGAGAAAACATGTTTCTACCGAGTTCAGGTAGGCCTCCGCAGATCATGAAAGAAAGTTTGAGGGGTTTTCAACAAAGACAAGAATCCCATACTAGGGTATAACCAGGAAACCCTTTCAGTTTTCCAGTCATATTCAGTAGTTTTATGTTTGCTTTGACCAAACGGAGCCAGCTGCATACCACCCTGCATACCACTGCTGGCTTGCTTCTGAAGCAGGTTTGGTCCTGGTCAGTCCCTGAATGGGAGACCAGATGCTGCTGGAAGTGGTGTTGGAAGGCCAGTAGGAAGCACTCTTTCCTCTGGTCTAAAGAAATATTCCAATGCCCTAAGGCAATGATTGGGGACACTGCCCTGTGTAGGGGGATGTTAAATGGGTGTTCTGACTCTCTAAGGTCATTAAAGATCCCATGGCACTTATCATTAGAGTTGAGGTAAGAGTAGAGTAGGGGTGTTAACCCTGGTGTCCTGGTTAAATTCCCAATCTGGCCCTCAAACCATCACGGTCACCTAATAATCCCCAGTTTACATTTGGCTCATTCATCCCCCTCCTCTCCCATGTAACTATTCCCCAGGTTGTTGCTGTAAATGAGAATGTGTTCTCAGTCAATTTACCTGGTAAAATAACATAAATGTGATATTTAAAAGCTCTGGTGATTTTGAAGTAGATACACAAGACCAAAAGTATGTGGAAACCTGCTCATCAAATATCTCATTCCAAAATCATTAATATGGAGTTGGTCCCCACCTTTGCTGCTATAACAGCCCCCACTGTCCTGGGAAGGCTTTCCACTAGTTGTCGGAACGTTGCTGCAGGCTCTTGCTTCCATTCAGCGACAAGAGCATTAGTGAGGTCGGGCACTGATAAGGCCTGGTTCACAGACAGCGTTCCAATTCATCCAAAAGGTATTTGATGGGGTTGAGGTCAGGGCTCTGTGCAGACCAGTCAAGGTCTTCCACACTGATCTCGACAAACTGTTTCTGTATGGACCTCGCTTCGTGCACAGGGGCATTGTCATGCTGAAACAGGAAAGGGCCTAATCCGAACTGTTGCCACAAAGTTGGAAGTGTAACAGTATAACTTTAAACTGTCCCCTCGCCCATATCCGGGCTCAAACCAGGGACCCTCTGCACACATCAACAACAGTCACCCACTTGCAGAGCAAGGGGAACTACTACTTCAAGGTCTCAGAGCAAGTGACGTCACCGATTGAAATGCTATTTAGCGCGCACCACCGCTAACTAAGCTAGCCGTTTCACATCCGTTACAGAAGCATAGAATTGTTTACAATGTAATTGTACGCTTTAGTGTTAATATTTCCCTTCACTTGAACTAAGGGGCCCAAAACCATGAAAAACAGCCCCATCAAACATTACAGTTGGCACTATGCATTGGGGCAGGTAGCGTTCCCCTGGCATCTGCAAAACCCAGATTTGTCCATCAGACTGCCAGATGGTGAAGCGTTATTCATCATACCAGAGAATGTGTTTCCACAGCTCCAGAGTCCAATGGCGTAAGCTTTACACCACTCCAGACGACGCTTGGCATTGTGTCAGTTCCGAGGAGAAGAGAACAGCTATTGAGTCAGGACTGTTCTGTTCTGACAGTAACATCTATTGAGTCAGTACTGTTCTGTTCTGACAGTAACATCTATTGGGTCAGTACTGTTCTGTTCTAACAGTAACATCTATTGGGTCAGTACTGTTCTGACACTAACATCTATTGAGTGAGGTCTGTTCTGTTCTGACAGTAACATCTATCGGGTCAGTACTGTTCTGTTCTGACAGTAACATCTATTGAGTCAGGTCTGTTCTGTTCTGACAGTAACATCTATTGAGTCAGTACTGTTCTGTTCTGACAGTAACATCTATTGAGTCAGTACTGTTCTGTTCTGACAGTAACATCTATTGAGTCAGGTCTGTTATGTTCTGTTCTGACAGTAACATCTATTGGGTCAGTACTGTTCTGTTCTGAGAGTAACATCTATTGAGTCAGTACTGTTCTGTTCTGACAATAACATCTATTGAGTCAGGTCTGTTCTGTTCTGACAGTAACATCTATTGAGTCTGGTCTGTTCTGTTCTGTTCTGACAGTAACATCTATTGGGTCAGTACTGTTCTGTTCTGACAGTAACATCTATTGAGTCAGGTCTGTTCTGTTCTGACAGTAACATCTATTGAGTCAGGTCTGTTCTGTTCTGACAGTAACATCTATTGGGTCAGTACTGTTCTGTTCTGACAGTAACATCTATTGAGTCAGTACTGTTCTGTTCTGACAGTAACATCTATTGAGTCAGGTCTGTTCTGTTCTGACAGTAACATCTATTGAGTCAGTACTGTTCTGTTCTGACAGTAACATCTATTGAGTCAGTACTGTTCTGTTCTGACAGTAACATCTATTGGGTCAGTACTGTTCTGTTCTGACAGTAACATCTATTGAGTCAGTACTGTTCTGTTCTGACAGTAACATCTATTGAGTCAGGTCTGTTCTGACAGTAACATCTATTGAGTCTGTTCTGTTCTGTTCTGACAGTAACATCTATTGAGTCAGGTCTGTTCTGTTCTGACAGTAACATCTATTGAGTCAGGTCTGTTCTGTTCTGACAGTAACATCTATTGAGTCAGGTCTGTTCTGTTCTGACAGTAACATCTATTGAGTCAGGTCTGTTCTGTTCTGTTCTGTTCTGACAGTAACATCTATTGAGTCAGTACTGTTCTGTTCTGACAGTAACATCTCATGAGTCAGGTCTGTTCTGTTCTGACAGTAACATCTATTGAGTCAGGTCTGTTCTGTTCTGACAGTAACATCTATTGAGTCAGTACTGTTCTGTTCTGACAGTAACATCTATTGAGTCAGGTCTGTTCTGTTCTGTTCTGTTCTGACAGTAACATCTATTGAGTCAGGTCTGTTCTGTTCTGACAGTAACATCTATTGAGTCAGGTCTGTTCTGTTCTGTTCTGACAGTAACAGTTGTTGCGGCATGGAAATAGTAAAAATAATAAGCTCCTTATGGAAAAATCAAGACACTTCTTGATTACTGCCATAGAAATGGGACAATCCTGTACAATTCTGGAACAGTAATGGTATTGGGGAAACCCAAACATTTTCATCTAGACTTTCACATAATCAAAGATAGAGCTCAGCAGGATATGCTCTCTATTGAGAAAGATACACACATCCCTAGCATATCAGACCAGACCTCTTCATTATACAACCCCAAAGATGAGTCAACCTCCCAGCACAGAGCACTACTACCTCATTGAAATGAAGGATACATTCACCCAGCTGGAGGTAAGGCAGGTGGAGCTGGACCAGCAGGTGAACACACTCCAGTCAGCACCAAAACAATTAGTCCAGCTAAACATCATCCTTTCAACCAGACCTGGAGAGCTGGAGCTGGAGAGAGACATGTCTGCACTCTGGACAGAGCACTAGAGGAGTAGGTGAAAATGCTTGAGGAGAAGGTTAGAACAGTGACGTATGACAGAACAACCCATTAGAGAGCTGGCCACCCCCGCAGAGAAGCCAGCAGAACAGCCCAATCTAAACCCTGACCATAGCCTCCACATCACAGCAGGACAGACAAATGAAGAACCCCAAGCCCAGGGGATCCCACTCACCCCTAAGTACCCCCCATCAGCCACATAATAAAACACACAAATGACCCAGATGGAAACTGGGCTCTCAGGTAGTCCCATCCGCCAAACTACCAAGTGTGAAACAGGGAAGGGACTCAGGGGGTATGCTAATTTGGTATAGAGCAGACCTAACTCACTCTATGAAATTAGTCAAAACAGGAGCATTTTACATTTGGCTAGAAAATTAAAAGGCGATGATCTCAAAAGAGAAAAATGTCCTCCTCTGTACTACCTATATCCCACCACTAGAATCCCCATACTTTAAAGAAGACAGCTTCTCCATCCTGGAGGGGGAAATCAATCATTTCCAGGCCCAGGGACATGCACTTGTCTGTGGTGATTGAAATGCCAGAACTGGACAAGAACCCGACACCCTCAGCACACAGTGGAACAAACATCTACATGGAGGTGACATCATTCCCTCCCCCATATGTCCCCCTAGATACAAAAATGGGTCACAACTCCTGCTTCTGAGACTCGTACTATCCACCTCTTGCATCTTAGCCTGAGTCCTGATAACAGGACAAAATACAAACCCAACTCCAAAATAACTGTGGTGTTGATGGTATCTTCAATGAAATGATTAAATATACAAACCACAACTTGCAATTGGCTATAATTTAACTCTTTAATTTTAACTTTAGCTCTGGCATGTTCCCAAATGTTTGGAACCAAGGACTGATCACCCAACTCCACAAAAGTGGAGACAAATTTGACAGCAATAACTACTGTGGGATATGCATCAACAGCAACCTTGGGAAAATCCTCTGCTTTATAATTAACAGCAGACTTGTACATTTCCTCATGAAAATAATGTATTGAGCAAATGTCAATTGAGCTTTTTACCAAATTACCGTATGACAGCCCACATATTCACCCTGCACACCCTAACTGACAAACAAACAAAACAAAGGCGAATTCTTCTCATGCTTTGTTGATTTCAAAAAATATTTTGACTCAATTTGTCATAAGGGTCTGTAATATATATTGATGGAAAGTGTTGTTGGGGGACAAACATACAACATAAAATGAATGTACACAAACAAGTGTGTGGTTATATTTGGCAAAAAACACAACAAAGCTATCACCTACAGAGAGATGAACCTGGAGAAGAGGCCCCTAAGCAAGCTGGTCCTGGGGCTCTGTTCACAAACACAAACAGACCACACAGAGCCCTAGGACAGCAACACAATTAGACCCAACCAAATCATGAGAAAACAAAAAGATAATTACTTGACATATTGGATAGAATCAACAAAAAAAACTGAGCAAACTAGAATGCTATTTGTTAAACACCTGACCTGACAGAAATCCTGCTAGTAGCTATGTTAATCACCTGACCTCACAGACATCCTGCTAGTAGCTATGTTAAACACCTGACAGATATCCTGCTAGTAGCTATGTTTAAACACCTGACCTGACAGACATCCTGCTAGTAGCTATGTTAAACACCTGACAGACATCCTGCTAGTAGCTGACAGACATCCTGTTAAACACCTGACAGACATCCTGTTAGTAGCTATGTTAAACACCTGACAGACATCCTGCTAGTAGCTATGTTAAACACCTGACACCTCACTTTTCATTTTGTTTCACCTCTGAGATTACAGTTTTTCAGTAAACAGCTGGGAAATATAAGACATAGACAAACATCCTGCTCAGGTACAAGGAAGTGTGTGTGTGCGTGTGTGCGTGTGTGTGCGTGTGCGTGTGTGTGTTTGTCCAGGCCCCAGTTAGAATAGAGAGCTCATTCTCTTTATAGTAGACTAGTGTTTTCCAGGGTGCCATTTGGGACACACCTTAAGATGTGTGTAGGCAGAGGACATGTACAATAAATCTAGATAGATGTTGTCATTCATGATCATCTGTCCACTAAATAAACTATACAAGTAATTCAAACAATATAAACTACATTTAAACAATATAAACTATACACCTCCTGGTGGTTCAACTACAATGTTAGCTATAGGCCAGAACACTGGTCATCCTGGTAGTTTAACTACAATATTATCTGGAGGCCAGAACACTGGTCCTCCTGGTAGTTTAACTACAATGTTAGCTGTAGTCCAGAACACTGGTCCTCCTGGTAGTTTAACTACAATGTTAGCTGTCGTCCAGAACACTGGTCCTCCTGGTAGTTCAACTACAATTGATCGTTTGGCCCCATTTAATTTGTGCCCTGGTTCCCTGTAACGTTGCCCCAAGGGGTATAGCTCGACCTCTTGATGAAGAATATGTCTGAGGTCCATCGGTACCTTGTGGGCTTTTGTGAAGGCTCTTACAATACATATGACTTCCAGACGTGTCTGCTTGTCCCCTAACATCTTACTAGAAAAGCTGAAACTTTTTCTTAACAAATAACAAAAAGAAAACCAGGCCCGTCGTGGACACCGACGTCTTGCTCCCAGACAAATTAAACAACTTCTTTGCACGCTTTGAGGACAATACAGTGCCACCGACATGGCCCGCGACCAAAGACTGTGGGCTCTCCTTCTCCATGGCCGACGTGAGTAAAACAATTAAACGCGTTAACCCTCTGAAGGCTGCCGGGCCAGACGGCATCCCTAACCGCGTCCTCAGAGCATGCGCAGACCAGCTGGCTGGTGTGTTTACGGACATTTTCAATCAATCCCTATCCCGGTCTGTTGTCCCCACATTGTTCCTGTTCCCAGAAAGTCATTTAGTTCAGTTACATTTGCTATCGCCCCATAGCACTCACTTCTGTCATCATGAAGTGCTTTGAGAGACCAGTCAAGGATCATATCACCTCCACCCTACCTGATACCCTCGACCCACTCCAATTTGATTACCGCCCCAATAGGTCCACAGACGATGCAATCGGCTGCACACTGCCCTATCCCATCTGGACAAGAGGAATACCTATGTAAGAATGCTGTTCATTGACTACAGCTCAGTATTTAAAACCATAGTATCCTCCAAACTCATCAAGCTTGAGTCCCTGGGTCTTAACCCCGCCCTGTGCAACTGGGTCCTGGACTTTTTCGACGGACCACTCCCAGGTGGTGAAGGTAGGAAACAACATCTCCACCCCACTGATCCTCAACACTGGGGCCTCACAAGGGTGCGTTCTCAGCCATCTCCTGTACTCCCTGTTCACCCATGACTGCGTGGCCCTGCACGCCTCCAACTCAAATCATCAAGTTTGCAGATTACACTACAGTGATAGGCTTGATTACCAACAACGAGACAGGAGGAGGTGAGGGTCAGGAAAATAACCTCTTACCCAATGTCAACTAAATAAAGGAGATGATCGTGGACTTCAGGAAACAGCAGAGGGTCCACCCCCTCCTATACACATTGGCGGGACAGTAGTGGAGAAGGTGTAAAGTTTTAAGTTCCTTGGCGTACACATCACGGACAAACTGAAATGGTCCACCCACACAGACATCGTGGTGAAGAAGGTGCAACAGCGCCTCTTCAACCTTAGGAGGCTGAAGAAATTTGGCCTGTCACCTAAAACCCTCAAACTTTTACAGATGCACAATCGAGAGCATCCTGCCTGTCAAGTAAATATAAATAAATTATTCAGGAGACAGGCGCAGGAATGCGTAATAGGAGTTTTTATTTTACCAAATTACAGAGTGCCGAGTAAAGGCACAGGGACAAAGAGCAAACAAACACCTATACAAAACACAGGGTTGAGACCCAAACAGAAGAGCTAGGAGTACCTCAAATAAATAACATAATCGCACAATGATTATCACACGGGACGAGACCTGTAATCATCTGCGCAATCCACAATGGCACTAAAGCCAAAACACACAGTACAGGTACTCACAAGACCAACGGACATAGTAACAATAATAGACAGGACAATGGTAAACCAAGGACACACTTATACAATCACTCGGAATGTGCGTAATGAAAGTTCCAGAGAGATCTGTCGGCTGACACTGTCGGCTGTAACACCGCCTGGGAAGGCAACTGCACCGCCCTCACCCGCAAGGCTCTCCGGAGGATAGTGTGGTCTGCACAACGCATCACCGGAGGGGGCAAACTACCTGCTCTCCAGGACACCTACACCACCCGATGTCACAGGAAGGACAAAAAGATCATCAAGGACAAGCCACTGCCTGTTCACCCCGTTATTATCCAGAATGCGAGGTCAGTACAGGTGCATCAAAGTAGGGACCAAGAGACTGAAAAACAGCTTCTATCTCAAGGCCATCAGACTGTTAAACAGTCATCACTAACACAGAGAGGCTGCTGTCTACATAGAGATTCATATCACTGGCCACTTTAATAATGGATTTAATAAAGGTATCACTAGCCACTTTAAATAATGCCACTTTAATAACGTTTGCATACCTTACATTACTCATCTCATATGTATATACTGTATTCTATACCATCTAATGCATCTTGCCTATGCCGCACAGCCATCACTCATCCATATATTTTTATGTTCTTATTCTTATTCCATACCCTTACATTGTGTGTATAATTTGTTAGATTACTTGTTAGATATTACTGCACTGTCAGAACTAGAAGCACAAGCATTTTGCTACACTCGCATTAACATCTGCTAACCACGTGTATGTGAGCAATAAAATTTGATTTGATTTGGTGTATAGACATAATGACATTTTAAATGTCTTTAATTCTTTTGGAACTTCTGTGTGTGTAATGTTTACTGTTAATTTTAATTGTTTATTTCACCTTTGTTTATTATCTATTTCACTTGTTAACATGTTTCCCATTCCAATAAAGCCCTTGAATTGAATTAAATTGAGTGAGAGAGAGCAAGAGAGAAAGACATCCATCAGGATAAGTGAGGCTAAGAGAGAGAGTTCCAGCGTGAGAGGTCCAGGTGGATTTTTAAATTTTATTTCACCAGGTAGGCTAGTTGAGAACAAGTTCTCATTTACAACTGCGACCTGGCCAAGATAAAGAAGATAGTAGTGTGAACAGACAACAGAGTTACACATGGAGTAAACAATAAACAAGTCAATAACACAGTAGAAAGAAAAAAAGAGTCTATATACATTGTGTGCAAAAGGCATGAGGAGGTTGGCGGATAATTATATAATTACTGGTGTGCAAAGATACTGGTGTGCAAAAGAGCAGAAAAGTAAATAAATATAAACAGTATGAGGATGAGGTAGGTCAATTGGGGGTGGGCTATTTACTGATGGACTATGTACAGCTGCAGCGATCGGTTAGCTGCTCAGATAGCAGATGTTTAAAGTTGGTGAGGGAGATAAGTCTCCAACTTCAGCGATTTTTGCAATTCGTTCCAGTCACAGGCAGCAGAGAACTGGAATGAAAGGCGGCCAAATGAGGTGTTGGCTTTAGGGATTATCAGTGAGATACACCTGCTGGAGCGCGTGCTACGGGTGGGTGTTGCCATCGTGACCAGTGAACTGAGATAAGGCAGCGCTTTACCTAGCATGGACATGTAGATGACCTGGAGCCAGTGGGTCTGGCGACGAATATGTAGCGAGGGCCAGCCGACTAGAGCACACAGGTCGTAGTGGTGGGTGGTATAAGGTGCTTTAGTAACAAAACGGATGGCACTGTGATAAACTGCATCTAGTTTGCTGAGTAGAGTATTGGAAGCTATTTTGTAGATGACATCGCCGAAGTCGAGGATCGGTAGGATGGTCAGTTTTACTAGGGTAAGTTTGGCGCCGTGAGTGAAGGAAGCTTTGTTGCGGAATAGAAAGCCGACTCTAGATTTGATTTTAGATTGGAGATGTTTGATATGAGTCTGGAAGGAGAGTTTACAGTCTAGCCAGACACCTAGGTACTTATAGATGTCCACATATTCTAGGTCGGAACCATCCAGGGTGGTGATGCTAGTCGGGAATGCTGGTGCAGGCAGCGAATGGTTGAAAAGCATGCATTTGGTTTTACTAGCGTTTAAGAGCAGTTGGAGAACACGGGGTGTTAAGCATATCCCAGTTTAGGTTACCTAACAGAACAAACTCTGAAGCTAGATGGGGGAGAGAGAGAGAGAGAGAGACGTGATTTTCTAGTCCAGTGAGGTCAGATGGTATCACGTGAATGGCCACTTTTATTATTATTTTATTTTATTTCACCTTTATTTAACCAGGTAGGCCAGTTGAGAACAGGTTCTCATTTGCAACTGCGACCTGGCTAAGATAAAGCAAAGCAGTGCGACAAAAACAACAACACAGAGTTACACATTGGATAAACAAATGTACAATCAATAACACAATAGAAAAATCGATGTACAGCAAAGGCAGTAAGATTAAGATTTATGACACTTTCTCTTGGTTTGACAATGTCAACATGATCACCATGCCAATAAAGTCCTTTGAATTGTTTTATTTTATTTAACTAGGCAAGTCAGTTAAGAATAAATTCTTATTTACAATGACGCCCTAGGAACAGTGGGTTAACTGCCTTGTTCAGGGGCAGAACGACAGATTTTTACCTTGTCAGCTCTGGGGGATTCGATCCAGCAACCTTCTGGTTACTGGCCCAACACTCTACCCACTGTAGTGTTATAGTAAATCATTTTGTGGTGTTGTTCTGCACTCTAGTTATGAATTTGTCTCCCTCTGCCATATGGATGCATTGTATGATAAACCTGACCCCATACTGGATGCATTGTATGATAAACCTGACCCCAGACTGACCCCATACTGGATGCATTGTATGATAAACCTGACCCCAGACTGACCCCAGACTGGATGCATTGTATGATAAACCTGACCCCAGACTGACCCCAGACTGGATGCATTGTATGATAAATCTGACCCCAGACTGACCCCATACTGGATGCATTGTATGATAAACCTGACCCCAGACTGGATGCATTGTATGATAAATCTGACCCCAGACTGACCCCATACTATGCTGACCACAGACTGACCCCAGACTGGATGCATTGTATGATAAATCTGACCCCAGACTGAAACCATTGTATGATAAACCTGACAGACTGACCCCAGACTGGATGCATTGTATGATAAATCTGACCCCAGACTGACCCCAGACTGGATGCATTGTATGATAAACCTGACCCCAGACTGACCCCAGACTGGATGCATTGTATGATAAATCTGACCCCAGACTGACCCCATACTGGATGCATTGTATGATAAACCTGACCCCAGACTGACCCCATACTGGATGCATTGTATGATAAACCTGACCCCAGACTGACCCCATACTGGATGCATTGTATGATAAACCGAGAGCAACTGGCAGCAAAAGAGCTGAGCACAGAACTCAGATCTACTGCAGCAGGTAACTTTGATTGTAAACTATATCAAACCACATTCAGCGTGCTCACACCTGCTGACAAAACTATGTGGAGATATGGGATCAGAGCAGTGGCAATTTTAGCATGTATATCTTGGTGCGCCCCCCAAAAAAAAAAAATTGGGATGCATGCCAGCAAAGCCTACAAACTGTTGGGACTTTATGTTGGCCCTAACAGCAGAGTCCCAACACCTTACCACTGCTACACCTGGCTATCAGCAGATCCTTGTCTGGCAGCCAAACACTTCATTCAGCCTCATTTACTGCCTTTAAAAAAATAGCTGATATGGCTGACTTGCTTTAACAAATGTGGTTTCTACTGACAATTGAGATGTACAAACTATGGCATAAGGCTATGACAAGCGGATAAGAGGCAATCTGAAATTTCGATTAAGACATTAACTTCTTGAATATAGGGGGCGCTATTTTAATTTTTGGATGAAAACGTTCCCGTTTTAAACAAGATATTTTGTCACGAAAAGATGCTCGACTATGCATATAATTGACAGCTTTGGAAAGAAAACACTCTGACGTTTCCAAAACTGCAAAGATATTGTCTGTGAGTGCCACAGAACTGTTACAGAAAAAACCCAGATAAAAATACAATCAGCAAGTGAAACCCCTCATGCCAATGACTCCTTATATGGCTGTGAATGGGCCACGAATGAGCTTAGGCTTTCTGTCGCTTCCCCAAGGTGTCGACAGCATTGTGACGTATTTGTAGGCATATCATTGGAAGATTGACCATAAGAGACTACATCTACCAGGTGGTTGCTTGGTGTCCTCCGTCGCAATTATTGCGTAATCTCCAGCTGCAGTATTTTTCCGTTTGCTTCTGATGAGAAGCCAACTGCCACCACTGATAGATTATTGAATAGATATGTGAAAAACACCTTGAGGATTGATTCTAAACAACGTTTGCCATGTTTGTCGATATTATGGAGCTAATTTGGAAAAAGTTTGCCGTTGTAAGTGACTGCATTTTCCGGTCTTTTCTTAGCCAAACGTAATGAACAAAACGGAGCTATTTCGTCTACACAAATAATATTTTTGGAAAAAATGAACATTTGCTATCTAACTAAGAGTCTCGTCATTGAAAACATTCGAAGTTCTTCAAAGGTAAATTATTTTATTTGAATGCTTTTCTTGTTTTTGTGAAAATGTTGCCTGCTGAATGCTAGGCTTAATGCTATGCTAGGCAATCAATACTCTTACACAAATGCTTGTGTAGCTTTGGTTGAAAAGCTAATCTGAGATGACAGTGTTGTTAACAAAAGGCTAAGCTTGTGTTTGAATATATTTATTTCATTTCATTTGCGATTTTCATGAATAGGAAACGTTGCGTTTTGGTAATGAGCTTGAGGCTATGATTACGCTCCCGGATACGGGATTGCTCGTCGCTAGAGGTTAATGAGCAAGCGAGAACGGACGTAGTCAATATAACTATTTGTTCAGCACTTTTGAAATGTATAGCGACAGAATTCAGAACATGGGCCATTCTTACAGTGTTCTCCTGTACACCAAGTCAGAACCGTAGGATAAATAAAGGGGGCATATAAGCAGAAGATGAAAGCTCTTACAATATTCAATGATTATATTTCTCTAAAACAGGTTATAGCTACATGTGCACCACCAAGTTAGAACAGTATGCGAAATTAAGAGGGGTAAATAGACTAAATTATTAAGGTGAGGCACATTGAACGCCGTTTAATTTGACACGTCAAATAAGGGCCCCACTGGACTGAGGGGCAGCTCCGGACTGAGGGGCAGCTCCGGACTGAGGGGTAGCTCAGGACTGAGGGGTAGCTCTGGACTGAGGGGTAGCTCCTGGCTGGCTGACGGCTCTGGCAGCTCCTGGCTGGCTGACGGCCCTGTTAGCTCCTGGCTGGCTGACGGCCCTGGCAGGTCCTGGCTGGCTGACGGCCCTGGCAGATCCTGGCTGGCTGACGGCGCTGGCAGCTCCTGGCTGGCTGACGGCGCTGACAGGTCCTGGCTGGCTGACGGCTCTGGCAGGTCCTGGCTGGCTGACGGCTCTGGCAGCTCCTGGCTGACTGATGTGTCAGGACAGACTGGCGGCTCTGGCGGCTCAGGACAGACTGGCGGCTCTGGCGGCTCAGGACAGACGGGCGGCTCTGGCGGCTCAGGACAGACGGGCGGCTCTGGCGGCTCAGGACAGACGGGCGGCTCAGGACAGACGGGCGGCTCTGGCCAGACGGGCGGCTCAGGCGGCTCAGGACAGATGGGCGGCTCAGGACAGACGGGCGGCTCTGGCGGCTCAGGACAGACGGGCAGCTCTGGCGGCTCATGACAGACGGGCGGCTCTGGTGGCTCAGGACAGACGGGCGGCTCTGGCGGCTCAGGACAGACAGGCGGCTCTGGCGGCTCAGGACAGACGGGCGGCTCTGGCGGCTCAGGACAGACGGGCGGCTCTGGCGGCTCAGGACAGACGGGAGACTCTGGCGGCTCAGGACAGACGGGAGACTGGACAGACGGGTGCACTGTAGGCCTGGTGCGTGGTGCCGGCACTGGTGGTACTGGCCAAGGTCACGCACCTCAGGGCGAGTGCAGGGACGAAGAACAGGGAGAACTGGGCTCTGGCGACGCACAGGAAGCCCGGTACGGGGGGCTGCCACTGGAGGGCTGGTGCGTGGAGATGGCACCGGATAGACCGGACCAAGAAGGCGCACTGGAGATCTGGAGCACCAAGCTTACCTGGTTGAATGCTCCCCGTAGCCAGGCCAGTGCAGCGTGGTGGAATAGCCCGCACTGGGCTGTGCAGGCAAACCGGGGACACCATGCGTAAGGCTGGTGCCATGTATGCTGGTCCGAGGAGACGCACTGGAGACCAGATGCGCAGAGCCGGCTTCATGGCACCTGGCTCGATGCCCACTCTAGCCCGGCCGATACGAGAAGCTGGAATATACCGCACCGGGCTATGCAAACGCACCGGGGACACCGTGCGCTCCACCGCATAACACGTTGCCTGCCCGGTACAACGCCCTCTCTCTCCACGGAAAGCACGGGGAGCTGGCGCAGGTCTCCTACCTGACTTCGCCACACTCCCCGTGTGCCCTCCCCCAATACATTTTTGGGGCTGCCACTCGGGCTTCCAGCCGCGCCGCCATGCTGCCTCCTCATACCAGCGCCTCTCTGCTTTCGCTGCCTCCAGCTCTGCTTTGGGACGGCGATATTCCCCTGACTGTGCCCAGAGTCCTTTGCCGTCCAGAATCTCCTCCCAAGTCCAGAAGTCCTTTGATTGCTGCTGCTGCCCGTTACCACGTTGTTTGGTCCTTGGTTGGTGGGTTATTCTGTTACGATCGTCGTGTGGAGTGGACCAAAGCGCAGTGTGGTTAGAATACATTCCTCTTTATTGTAGGAAGAACACGAAGAACACTTAAACAAAAACAACAAAACGATAAGACGAGCGTGACCACTATATAAACAATGTGCTAACGTGCAACATAACATAGACAATAACCCACAAATTACCTAAAGAGGATGGCTGCCTAAATATGGTTCCCAATCAGAGACAACGATAAACACCTGCCTCTAATTGAGAACCAATCTAGGCAACCATAGACCTGCACAAACACCTAGATGGAAACTCAATAAATAAAATAAAAACTAGACAGTACAAACACCCTAGATGAGACAAAAACACACATATCACCCATGTCACACCTGACCTAACCAAAATAATGAAGAAAACAAAGAATACTAAGGTCAGGGCGTGACAAGCTTACTACACAACATACACTTAGTATTACTTTCTTAGCTACAGTATATATATCTCCCTGGCATATTACATAATTTATGCAGCATCATAAAATACATTTTTGGTGTGGCAGTCCCTTGTGTGAAAATTTTGTCATGAAACTTCGTCATCATGCCGCCCGAATTGAGAGCTTAGAGAAACTCCGTAGTCCATAACAGTTCAGCATTATATACAGAGGGTAAAAGGATGTTCAACATTGTTCAACATATGACATTAAAATGATAGGTTTCTACACTGCTGTAAAACCACCAATCAGATATCATCATCTGAAATCATCTCAGTTCTGCACCTCAGCAGTCTGTCTGTCTGCCTATCTCTATATATGTCTGCCGGCCTGTCTGTCTGTTCAAGGTCAGACTCACACACCATTAATTTCTAATCTCACACACGCAGCTCAGCCAAACACCTGGGGTGGCAGGTAGCCTAGTGGTTAGAGTGTTGAGCCAGTAACTGAAAGGTTGCTGGATTGAATCCCGAGCTGACCAGGTAAAACAATCTGTTGTTCTGCCCCTGAACAAGGCAGTCCCCTGTAGGCTGTCATTGTAAATAAGAATTTGTTCTTAACTGACTTAGCCTAGTTTAAAAAAATCCAAACCTATTGATTTACTAACACAGTGTGAACCAGTAAGCATTGCTCCCTAGGTGTCGACATATTTATGGCCTTCGACATGTAATCTCTGCTCAGACACTTTACCTAATAAGAAGTTGTTCCAGTTTAAACAGTGACTGAGGGATGGCATTATCAAACAGTAGATGAAGGGTTTCCTATTGAAGTCAGCAGACCACAAGGGAGCCCTGTTCAAGAAGGGCAGCTCAATCAATGGTAAATATGAAGTAACTCATTTAATACCATTCAGTATCCAGAGGTTTGTTCATATAAACAGAGAGTTTCTTACCGTAACCTGCAGACTGTTGCCTGACAGATGATAGAACCTGCTGCTCTGCTTCAGCCTCAGAGTACTGTTGTTTTGGGACACACTGATACAATCACACAACTTCTGCTGCACCTCCTAGGTCTCTCTCTCTTCCACTTCCTCTCTCAGACTCTTTCTCTCACACACACTTTCTATCTCTTACTCTCTCTTTACTTTTGTCCCTCTCTTATTCTCTATCGCTCTCATAATATTTATCTTACTCTCCCTCTTTTCACATACCTTCTCCCTCTCTCTCTCTCCCTCCCTCTCTATGAGTTTGTAGCTTCAACGCCTGCATCACACACACACACACACACACACACACACACACACACACACACACACACAACACACACCAACTGATTAATGGACTGCTGAATGTGTCTTTCCCTTGCTTTGTTTGCTCTTTTACAAAATTATGTCTATCTCTGATCAGCTCCCCAGGAAAGGGCTGAATATAGCCCATATTAATATATGTAGCCTTTGAAATAAGGTTCATGAAATCAATATCAAATCAAATCAAATTTTATTTGTCACATACACATGGTTAGCAGATGTTAATGCGAGTGTAGTGAAATGCTTGTGCTTCTAGTTCCGACAATGCAGTAATAACCAACAAGTAATCTAACTAACAATTCCAAAACTGTCTTATACACAGTGTAAGGGGATAAAGAATATGTACATAAGGATATATGGATGAGTGATGGTACAGAGCAGCATAGGCAAGATACAGTAGATGGTATCGAGTACAGTATATACATATGAGATGAGTATGTAAACAAAGTGGCATAGTTAAAGTGGCTAGTGATACATGTATTACATAAGGATGCAGTCGATGATATAGAGTACAGTATATACGTATGCATATGAGATGAATAATGTAGGGTAAGTAACATTATATAAGGTAGCATTGTTTAAAGTGGCTAGTGATATATTTACATCAATTCCCATTATTAAAGTGGCTGGAGTTGAGTCAGTGTCAGTGTGTTGGCAGCAGCCACTCAATGTTAGTGGTGGCTGTTTAACAGTCTGATGGCCTTGAGATAGAAGCTGTTTTTCAGTCTCTCGGTCCCAGCTTTGATGCACCTGTACTGACCTCGCCTTCTGGATGACAGCGGGGTGAACAGGCAGTGGCTCGGGTGGTTGATGTCCTTGATGATCTTTATGGCCTTCCTGTAACATCGGGTGGTGTAGGTGTCCTGGAGGGCAGGTAGTTTGCCCCGGTGATGCGTTGTGCAGACCTCACTACCCTCTGGAGAGCCTTACGATTGAGGGCGGAGCAGTTGCCGTACCAGGCGGTGATACAGCCCGCCAGGATGCTCTCGATTGTGCATCTGTAGAAGTTTGTGAGTGCTTTTGGTGACAAGCCGAATTTCTTCAGCCTCCTGAGGTTGAAGAGGCGCTGCTGCGCCTTCTTCACGATGCTGTCTGTGTGAGTGGACCAATTCAGTTTGTCTGTGATGTGTATGCCAAGGAACTTAAAACTTGCTACCCTCTCCACTACTGTTCCATCGATGTGGATAGGGGGGTGTTCCCTCTGCTGTTTCCTGAAGTCCACAATCATCTCCTTAGTTTTGTTGACGTTGAGTGTGAGGTTATTTTCCTGACACCACACTCCGAGGGCCCTCACCTCCTCCCTGTAGGCCGTCTGCGTCGTTGTTGGTAATCAAGCACACCACTGTTGTGTCGTCCGCAAACTTGATGATTGAGTTGGAGGCGTGCATGGCCACGCAGTCGTGGGTGAACAGGGAGTACAGGAGAGGGCTCAGAACGCACCCTTGTGGGGCCCCAGTGTTGAGGATCAGCGGGGAGGAGATGTTGTTGCCTACCCTCACCACCTGGGGGCGGCCCGTTAGGAAGTCCAGTACCCAGTTGCACAGGGCGGGGTCGAGACCCAGGGTCTCGAGCTTGATGACGAGCTTGGAGGGTACTATGGTGTTGAATGCCGAGCTCAATAACTTGCTAATTTAAGATAACATTCATATATTAGCCATTTCTGAGACTCACTTAGATAATTACTTTGATGATATACAGTGCCTTGCGAAAGTATTTGGCCCCCTTGAACTTTGCAACCTTTTGCCACATTTCATGCTTCAAACATAAAGATATAAAACTGTTTTTTTTTTGTGAAGAATCAACAACAAGTGGGACACAATCATGAAGTGGAACGACACTTTTTTAACAAATCAAAAACTGAAAAATTGGGCGTGCAAAATAATTCAGCCCCCTTAAGTTAATACTTTGTAGCGAAACCTTTTTGCTGCGATTACAGCTGTAAGTCACTTGGGGTATGTCTCTATCAGTTTTGCACATCGAGAGACTGAAATGTTTTCCCATTCCTCCTTGCAAAACAGCTCGAGCTCAGTGAGGTTGGATGGAGAGCATTTGTGAACAGCAGTTTTCAGTTCTTTCCACAGATTCTCGATTGGATTCAGGTCTGGACTTTGACTTGGCCATTCTAACACCTGGATATGTTTATTTTCGAACCATTCCATTGTAGATTTTGCTTTATGTTTTGGATCATTGTCTTGATGGAAGACAAATCTCCGTCCCAGTCTCAGGTCTTTTGCAGACTCCATCTGGTTTTCTTCCAGAATGGTCCTGTATTTGGCTCCATCCATCTTCCCATCAATTTTAACCATCTTCCCTGTCCCTACTGAAGAAAAGCAGGCCCAAACCATGATTAATCACCCTGTCATCTCAGATTTTTGAAAATATGCTTTACAGCCAAAGCAAGACAAGCATTTGTGTAAGTTTATCGATAGCCTAGCATAGCATTATGACTAGCTAGCTGCAGGCAACCTGGGTACGAAAATCAGAAAAGCAATCAAATTAAATCACTTACCTTTGATGAGCTTCAGATGTTTCCACTCAAGAGACTCCCAGTTAGATAGCAAATGTTCCTTTTTCCAAAAATAATATTTTTGTAGGAGAATAACCTCCGTTTGTTCTTCACGTTTGACGCCAAAAATATTCCAAATTAGCTCCATAATATCGACAGAAACATGGCAAACGTTGTTTATAATCAAACCTCAAGGTGTTTTTCAAATTTCTATTTGATAATATATCAACTGGGACTGGTGGCTTCTTAGTAGGATAGAGAGAAACAATGGTCGCATTTGTCCTTTACGCACAAAACACTGAGAGACTTCAGCTGACCACTGACGCAATGTTGACGTTCAGGCTCATTTTCAAAATAAAAGCCTAAAACTATGTATTGTGACACATTAGGGAAGCCATAGAAAAAGGAATCTGGTTGATATGTCATTCACTGCTCAATAGGGACGCATAGGAACGCAGAGCCTTCTAAATAAGAGTCCCTTCCTGTTTTGATTTTTCTCAGGCTTTTGCCTGCAATATCAGTTCTGTTATACTCACAGACAATATTTTTACAGTTTTGGAAACTTTAGAGTATTTTCTATCCTAAGCTGTCAATTATATGCATATTGTCCTGACAAAATAGCCGTTTACTTTGGGGACGTTATTTTTACAAAAATGAAAATACTGCCCCCTAGATTCAAGAGGTTAAATTCACACAGGACACTGGATAAGACAGGAGAAGTACTCCAGATATAACAGACTTGACCCTAGCCCCCCGACACATAAACTACTGCCGCATAAATACTGGAGGCTGAGACAGGAGGGGTCAGGAGACACTGTGGCCCCATCCGATGATACCCCCAGACAGGGCCAAACAGGCAGGATATAACCCCACCCACTTTGCCAAAGCACAGCCCCCACACCACTAGAGGAATATCTTCAACTACCAACTTACCATCCTGAGACAAGGCCGAGTATAGCCCACAAAGATCTCCGCCACAGCACAACCCAAGGGGGGTCACCAACCCAGACAGGAAGATCACGTCAGTGACTCAACCCACTCAAGTGACGCACCCCTCCTAGGGACAGCATGGAAGAGCACCAACCAGTAAGCCAATGACTCAGCCCTGTAATAGGGATAGAGGCAGAGAGGGAACCGGCCAGGCAGAGACAGCAAGGGCGGTTCGTTGCTCCAGAGCCTTTCCATTCACCCTCACACTCCTGGGCCAGACTACACTCAATCATATGATTGAGCTGAGTCTTCAATACAGACTTAAAGGGTGAGACAGAGTCTGAGTCTCTCACATGGTTAGGCAGACCATTCCAAAAAAATTGAGCTCTATAGGAGAAAGCCATATACAAGAATAAATACACTGGGGAAAATAAGCGACACCTGGAGGGAGACAATCACAGGAACAGGTGAAAAAGATCAGGGCGTGACAAACAGAGACATCTCGCAGATGGTTGACACCATGGGAGGTTCATGGATCTATTCAGAGGAGTCTTCGATCAGTGGTGGCAGAGAGGGGGGTGAGAGCCTACTCCAACTATGGTAGGAGTACCAGGCTGCTGCAGAGGTCGCCCTCACCTTCTGTACAGTGGCAGCATCCAGCGGATGGAATGAGCCAGCGCTCCGCACTTTATTCAGAAGAGGATTGCACGAGGAGGTACAGACGGAGTTGGCATGCCGAGACGACACTCTCTCATTGGACCCTGCCTACAGACAGAAACTAAAACAAGAAGCTCCCCGCTGAGGTCTGTTCAACGCTGGTCCGACCAATCTGATTCCACATTCCAAGACTGCTTCCATCACGTGGACTGGGATATGTTTCGTATTGCGTCAGACAACAACATTGACGAATACGCTGATTCGGTGAGCGAGTTCATAAGAACGTGCGTTGAAGATGTCGTTCCCATAGCAACGATTAAAACATTCCCAAACCAGAAACCGTGGATTGATGGCAGCATTCTCGTGAAACTGAAAGCCCGAACCACTGCTTTTAATCAGGGCAAGGTGACCGGAAACATGACCAAATACAAACAGTGTAACTATTCCCTCCGCAAGACAATCAAACAAGCTAAGCGTCAGTATAGAGACAAAGTAGAATCTCAATTCAACGGCTCAGACACAAGAGGTATGAGGCAGGGTCTACAGTCAATCACGGATTACAAAAAGAAAACCAGCCCAGTCACGGACCAGGATGTCTTGCTCCCAGGCAGACTAAAATAACTTTTGCCCGCTTTGAGGACAATACAGTGCCACTGACACGGCCCGCAACTAAAACATGCGGACTCTCCTTCACTCCAGCCGATGTGAGGAAAACATTTAAACGTGTCAACCCTCGCAAGGCTGCAGGCCCAGACGGCATCCCCGGCCGCGCCTCAGAACATGCGCAGACCAGCTGGCTGGTGTGTTTACGGACATATTCAATCAATCCCTATCCCAGTCTGTTGTTCCCACATGCTTCAAGAGGGCCACCATTGTTCCTGTTCCCAAGAAAGCTAAGGTAACTGAGCTAAACGACTACCGCCCCGTAGCACTAACTTCCGTCATTATGAAGTGCTTTGAGAGACTAGTCAAGGACCATATCACCTCCACCCTACCTGACACCCTAGACCCACTCCAATGTGCTTACCACCCAAATAGGTCCACAGACGATGCAATCTCAACCACACTGCCCTAACCCATCTGGACAAGAGGAATACCTATGTGAGAATGCTGTTCATCGACTACAGCTCGGCATTTAACACCATAGTGCCCTCCCTGGGACCCTGGGTCTCGACCCCGCCCTGTGCAACTGGGTACTGGACTTCCTGACGGGCCGCCCCCAGGTGGTGAGGGTAGGCAACAACATTTCCACCCCGCTGATCCTCAACACTGGGGCCCCACAAGGGTGCGTTCTGAGCCCTCTCCTGTACTCCCTGTTCACCCACGACTGCGTGGCCACGCACGCTCCAACTCAATCATCAAGTTTACGGACGACACACAGTGGTAGGCTTGATTACCAACAACGACGAGACGGCCTACAGGGAGGAGGTGAGGGCCCTCGGAGTGTGGTGTTAGGAAAATAACCTCATACTCAACGTCAACAAAACTAAGGAGATGATTGTGGACTTCAGGAAACAGCAGAGGGAAAACCCCCTATCCACATTGATGGAACAGTAGTGGAGAGGGTAGTAAGTTTTAAGTTCCTCGGCGTACACATCACAGACAAACTGAATTGGTCCACCCACACAGGCATCATCGTGAAGAAGGCGCAGCAGCGCCTCTTCAACCTCAGGAGGCTGAAGAAATTGTCACCAAAATCATCCAGAAGGCGAGGTCAGTACAGGTGCATCAAAGCTGGGACCGAGAGACTGAAAAACAGCTTCTATCTCAAGGCCATCAGACTGTTAAACAGCCACCACTAACATTGAGTGGCTGCTGCCAACACACTGACTCAACTCCAGCCACTTTAAT
>NW_024609135.1:0-45000 GCF_018296145.1 Oncorhynchus tshawytscha
CTTCAGGATGAGGACGAGACGGCAGCTTCGTTTCCTTTCCAAGCTAATCCTCAAAATACAATATAGGGGCCTTTCTTAACTATCTTCAACCATGTTTAGGGAAATAAAAATGTCTGAAACTGAACAAAAACTGAAGTAACTATCCTCCCCCCCAGAAGTACTGACAGAAGGAGTCACGACAATGAAAGAATGATCTTTTGTTGGTGAATTCACTTGACAGTGGGGTGAATTCCAATGGCTGAGATTCAACTTGCGTTCTTTTGAAGGAGGCTGGTTGGAGACCGGAGCTGCTGGGCCTGCAGAGGAATGGAAAGAGCTGCATCGATGGCTCTGTACTGCGTGGGGTTACTGGCTCTGTACTGCGTGGGGTTACTGGCTCTGTACTGCGTGGGGTTACTGGCTCTGTACTGCGTGGGGTTACTGGCTCTGTACTGCGTGGGGTTACTGGCTCTGTACTGCGTGGGGTTACTGGCTCTGTACTGCGTGGGGTTACTGGCTCTGTACTGCGTGGGGTTACTGGCTCTGTACTGCGTGGGGTTACTGGCTCTGTACTGCGTGGGGTTACTGGCTCTGTACTGCGTGGGGTTACTGGGCTCTGTTACTGGCTCTGTACTGCGTGGGGTTACTGGCTCTGTACTGCGTGGGGTTACTGGCTCTGTACTGCGTGGGGTTACTGGCTCTGTACTCGTGGGGTTACTGGCTCTGTACTGCGTGGGGTTACTGGCTCTGTACTGCGTGGGGTTACTGGCTCTGTACTGGCGTGGGGTTACTGGCTCTGTACTGCGTGGGGTTACTGGCTGTACTGCGTGGGGTTACTGGCTCTGTACTGGGGTTACTGGCTCTGTACTGCGTGGGGTTACTGGCTCTGTACTGCGTGGGGTTACTGGCTCTGTACTGCGTGGGGTTACTGGCTCTGTTACTGGCTCTGTACTGCGTGGGGTTACTGGCTCTGTACTGCGTGGGGTTACTGGCTCTGTACTGGCTCGTGGGGTTACTGGCTCTGTACTGCGTGGGGTTACTGGCTCTGTACTGCGTGGGGTTACTGGCTCTGTACTGCGTGGGGTTACTGGCTCTGTACTGCGTGGGGTTACTGGCTCTGTACTGCGTGGGGTTACTGGCTCTGTACTGCGTGGGGTTACTGGCTCTGTACTGCGTGGGGTTACTGGCTCTGGGGTTACTGGCTCTGTACTGCGTGGGGTTACTGGCTCTGTACTGGTGGGGTTACTGGCTCTGGGGTGGGGTTACTGGCTCTGTACTGCGTGGGGTTACTGGCTCTGTACTGCGTGGGGTTACTGGCTCTGTACTGCGTGGGGTTACTGGCTCTGTACTGGTGGGGTTACTGGCTCTGTACTGCGTGGGGTTACTGGCTCTGTACTGGGGTTACTGGCTCTGTACTGCGTGGGGTTACTGGCTCTGTACTGGGGTTACTGGCTCTGTACTGCGTGGGGTTACTGGCTCTGTACTGCGTGGGGTTACTGGCTCTGGCTCTGTACTGCGTGGGGTTACTGGCTCTGTACTGCGTGGGGTTACTGGCTCTGTACTGCGTGGGGTTTGGCTCTGGCTCTGTACTGCGTGGGGTTACTGGCTCTGTACTGCGTGGGGTTACTGGCTCTGTACTGCGTGGGGTTACTGGCTCTGTACTGCGTGGGGTTACTGGCTCTGTACTGCGTGGGGTTACTGGCTCTGTTACTGGCTCTGTACTGCGTGGGGTTACTGGCTCTGTACTGCGTGGGGTTACTGGCTCTGTACTGCGTGGGGTTACTGGCTCTGTACTGCGTGGGGTTACTGGCTCTGTACTGCGTGGGGTTACTGGCTCTGTACTGCGTGGGGTTACTGGCTCTGTACTGGCTCTGTACTGCGTGGGGTTACTGGCTCTGTACTGCGTGGGGTTACTGGCTCTGTACTGCGTGGGGTTACTGGCTCTGTACTGCGTGGGGTTGTACTGCGTGGGGTTACTGGCTCTGTACTGCGTGGGGTTACTGGCTCTGTACTGCGTGGGGTTACTGGCTCTGTACTGCGTGGGGTTACTGGCTCTGTACTGCGTGGGGTTACTGGCTCTGTACTGCGTGGGGTTACTGGCTCTACTGTGGGGTTACTGGCTCTGTACGTGGGGTTACTGGCTCTGTACTGCGTGGGGTTACTGGCTCTGTACTGCGTGGGGTTACTGGCTCTGTACTGCGTGGGGTTACTGGCTCTGTACTGCGTGGGGTTACTGGCTCTGTACTGCGTGGGGTTACTGGCTCTGTACTGCGTGGGGTTACTGGCTCTGTACTGCGTGGGGTTACTGGCTCTGTACTGCGTACTGGCTCTGTACTGCGTGGGGTTACTGGCTCTGTACTGCGTGGGGTTACTGGCTCTGTACTGCGTGGGGTTACTGGCAGTCAGTCAGTATGTCAGAGTGGGGTTACTGGCCTGTCCCCCCTCTCTGTGCTGGCTCCAACAGGGCCCCCCCCTCCCAGCCAGTCACTTGTGTCCAGGAAGAGGAACCAGGGGCTGGCCAGCGGGGGCTGGTTAGTGGTGGTGATTAGGGAAGCCTGCAGCAGGACCCACCCTGAGTTCACTGACCTCTCTGCTCAGGCCTCACACACAGGAAGAGATGTGAGTGACACATGGACAGATACACACACACACACACACACACACACACACACACACACACACACACACACACACAATGATACACACACACACACACACACACACACACACACACACACACACACACACACACACACACACACACACACACACACACACACACACAGTATGTACATACACACACACACACACACACACACACACACACACACACACACACACACACACACACACACACACACACAGAGTATGTACATACTGTACACACACACACACACACACACACACACACACACACACACACACACACACACACAGAGTATGTACATACACACACACACACACACACACACACACACACACACACACACACACACACACACACACACACACACACACACACACACACACACACACACACACAGTATGTACATACACACACACACACACACACACACACACACACACACACACACACACACACACACACACAGAGTATACATACACACACACACACACACACACACACACACACACACACACACACACACACACACACACACAGAGTACACACACACACACACACACAGTATGTACACACACACACACACACACACACACACACACACACACACACACACACACACACACACACACACACACACACACACACACACACACACACACACACACACACACACACACACACACAGAGTATGTACACACACACACACAGAGTATGTACATACACACACACACACACACAATTGTGCCCGACCCTGAATACACCAGCTGGTCAGCTGATGGCTCACGAGACAGAGGAGGTTTATGACTGTGCTGCTTCTGTTACTACAGGTCATTGTATACAGGCTGAGTTACTCATTTCACAGTCACCCTTTAAATTCCCAACACTAATACAGTACTGTACAGTAGGGGCTCTCATTAGGAATTCACCATCTTAGTTATACAGTTCCCAGCATTCATACTGTACAATAACATCACAGAACTGGAGAGAGAGAGAGAGAGAGAGAGAGAGAGAGAGAGAGAGAGAACTGTGCTGCTTCACACACACACACACAACATCATGTCACCTATGTCACGGTGTCCACTTCAGACAGCAGGAATTCAATAGACCAGGTCACCTGATGTTAAACTAAACTACTGCTGCTGTGTCTGTAGAATAGAGTAAAGCTGGCCTATACTTTCTTCTTCTCTGCTCTCTGAGCGAGTGTCTTCCTGTTCGGAGAAAAAATATATATACACTTCTCACTTCCTGTTTCACTCAGGAAGATTCTCCTCGCGACGCTCCCACCAACCGGACTGAAACAATTCAACAACCTTGTCCTCCGTGACGCACAGGAAACACAGGAGGGCAATCCAAATGGCCCCCTATTCCCTAGTGCACTACATTTAACCTGAGTCCTATAGGTCCTGGTCTAAAGTAGTGCACTATATAGGGAATAGGATGCCATTTGGAATGCAAACAGACAGGAGATCTGAGAGTGGTGGAAGTGTGACAGGCTGAAGGGATGCAGACAGACAGACAGACAGGAGAGTGGTGGAAGAGAGACAGACAGAGACAGACAGACAGACAGACAGACAGACAGACAGACAGACAGACAGACAGACAGACAGACAGACAGACAGACAGACAGACAGACAGACAGACAGACAGACAGACAGACAGACAGACAGACAGACAGACAGACAGACAGACAGACAGACAGACAGGAGGTCTGAGAGTGGTGGAAGAGTGACAGGCTGAAGAGATGCAGACAGACAGACAGACAGACAGACAGGAGGTCTGAGAGTGGTGGAAGAGTGACAGGCTGAAGAGATGCAGACAGACAGACAGACAGACAGGAGGTCTGAGAGTGGACAGGAAGAGTGACAGGCTGAAGAGGTTGTTATGTTGGGAACTGTGGTGGTGAAAAACACAGGTCTTGAAGAGATGGCACCCATTCACTACTTTTGACCAATAGTGCACACTACTTTTGACCAGACCTATAGGACTCTGGCATCCTATTCCCTATAGCACTACTTTTGACTCTGGCACCCTATTCCCTATATAGTGCACTACTTTTGACCAGGACCTATAGGACTCTGGCATCCTATTCCCTATATAGTGCACTACTTTTGACCAGGACCTATAGGACTCTGGCATCCTATTCCCTATATAGTGCACTACTTTTGACCAGGACCTATAGGACTCTGGCATCCTATTCCCTATATAGTGCACTACTTTTGACCAGGACCTATAGGACTCTGGCATCCTATTCCCTATATAGTGCACTACTTTTGACCAGGGCCCACAGGGCTGTCAATTCAAACACAGCCACAGACTAACCTAGTCCTAGCAGTGGATTCTAGCCATCTATTTCTGTCACTCAGTAGCCTGAATCAAATAAGACGCTTGCTCAACTTTCTGACTCTGGCTCTCGGAGAAAAAAATAGTGGCTTAGAGGGGAGTAGGGGAACAGTACACTACTTTCCCACCAACCGGACTGGAAACCTATTCAACACTACTTTTCTCTGTCAAATATGGAGTTGACTTTTGACCTGACCTACAGACTAAACACTATACACTATATGACCAGCAGTATGAGGACAGCTGCTCGACCAACATCTCATTCCAAAATCATTGGCATTAATATATTAATATGGAGTTGGTCCCACCTTTGCTGCTATAACAGCCTCCACTCTTCTGGGAAGGCTTTCCACTAGATGTTGGAACATTGCTGAGGGGACTTGCTTCCATTCAGCCATGAGAGCATTAGTGAGATCGGGGCACTGATATTGGGCGATTAGGTCTGGCTCGCAGTCGGCGTTCCAATTCATCTGAAAGGTGATCGTTGAGGTTGAGTTCAGGGCCCTGTGCAGGCCAGTCAAGTTCTTCCAACACCGATTTCGACAAACCATTTCGAGATACCTCGCTGTATACCTCTCTTTGTGCACGGGGGCATTGTCATGTTGAAACAGGAAAGGGCCTTCCCTAAATTGTTGCCATAAAGTCGGAAGCACAGAAACATCTAGAATGTCATTGTATGCTGTAGTGTAACGATTTCCCTTCACTGGAAATAACGAGCCGCGATTTTACACGTCAGCAACGGGTGTGGCTAAAATAGACGAGTCCACTCGTTTGAACGGGTGTCCACATACGTTTGTATATATAGTGTATTCTGAGGGTAGTGCAACTTTCTATATTAGTCTGTGACAGACAGTAAGGATTGGTGAGAAAAGCTGAATAATATACAGTGGGGCAAAAAAGTATTTAGTCAGCCACCAATTGTGCAAGTTCTCCCACTTAAAAAGATGAGAGAGGCCTGTAATTTTCATCATAGGTACACTTCAACTATGACAGCGAAATGAGAATGAATTTATTTGCAAATTATGGTGGAAAACATAGTCTCAAAGCTCCATGTTGATGTTTCTATTCAACAGAGTCTCAAAGCTCCATGTTGATGTTTCTATTCAACAGAGTCTCAAAGCTCCATGTTGATGTTTATATTCTATTCAACAGAGTCTCAAAGCTCCATGTTGTTGTTTCTATTCAACAGAGTCTCAAAGCTCCATGTTGTTGTTTCTATTCAACAGAGTCTCAAAGCTCCATGTTGTTGTTTCTATTCAACAGAGTCTCAAAGCTCCATGTTGTTGTTTCTATTCAACAGAGTCTCAAAGCTCCATGTTGATGTTTCTATTCAACAGAGTCTCAAAGCTCCATGTTGTTGTTTCTATTCAACAGAGTCTCAAAGCTCCATGTTGATGTTTCTATTCAACAGAGTCTCAAGCTCCATGTTGTATTCTATTCAACAGAGTCTCAAAGCTCCATGTTGTTCTTTCTATTCAACAGAGTCTCAAAGCTCCATGTTGTTGTTTCTATACAGAGTCTCATGTTCAACTATTCAACAGAGTCTCAAAGCTCCATGTTGATGTTTCTATTCAACAGAGTCTCAAAGCTCCATGTTGATGTTTATATTCTATTCAACAGAGTCTCAAAGCTCCATGTTGATGTTTATATTCTATTCAACAGAGTCTCAAAGCTCCATGTTGATGTTTCTATTCAACAGAGTCTCAAAGCTCCATGTTGATGTTTCTATTCAACAGAGTCTCAAAGCTCCATGTTGTTGTTTCTATTCTATTCAACAGAGTCTCAAAGCTCCATGTTGATGTTTCTATTCTATTCAACAGAGTCCCAGGGTGAGCCTTAGAGCAGAACCCAGGCTTGCGTCCCAAATGGCCTACACAGTGCACTACTTTTGACCAGAGCCACACGGTACTCCAGTCAGAGGTAGTGCACTATAAAAGGGAATAGGGAGTGATTTGGGACGAACTCCCCAGTCTGAAGTAATGAACACCTTCCTGGTATTCTATTCTACTCACAGGAATGACCTCAGAGCTGGTAGCATTCACTTCATTAACGACGAGAGTGAGACCAAACTACTGCTGCTTTTTTTTCTTCTGTTGGCCTAGTTCACAAACAATACAGACTAACGTTTTGAGGAATGACGACGACCAATGAGGATCAGTTGTTTGGGAGTAATGGTGACTTCGTTTTCAAGACAGAGTAGAAAGTGATGTCGAACGTTCAGAAAAGTGATGTTCCACACTTACAGGGGTTTGTGTGTGTGTGTGTGTGTGTGTGTTGCACATGGGGATGTGTGAAACCTACTCCTCAGTCTGAAGTGTCTCCACTTGTGCCAGAGGATAGCTCGCTTTTTGCGTGGCGCCGAACGGTAAGACGCTTCCCAAGTTCTCGCCAGATATGGGCCGAATCGGGAGAAAGTGGTACTCGCTTAGCAAGCAGCATGTGTCCTTTACGTGTGTGTGTGTGTGTGTGTGTGTGTGTGTGTGTGTGTGTGTGTGTGTGTGTGTCTCTCTCATGTACACTCAGTTTTTTTACGAAGGGGGAAAAGTATCAAATGTGTGCTCTCTCTGAACCTGTGTGTCATAAACAGAACCTGGGTGCTTTTCCAATTGATCATCTTTGAGATTCAAGTACATATACGATGAAAACTCCACCCACCCAAAAGGTAACTTAAAGTCAAGGAGCAGTGAAGGGGGTTTCCTATTTCACACTGACACTGAAAGTCCGTCATGTCAAAAGAAGATTTCTAATAACACAAGAAACCCCCCTCCTCCACCTCCGCCCCTCAACATCGCCATAGTGATCTGTCTCTCTATGGAGAAATACATCTGGTAAATCCACCTAGTCAAACTACTCCTGAGGTAAAAATACATACGTCACCTCTAGGTTTAGGTTCCATTTACACCCCCAGAACACAGACACGTCTAACAACATGGACATGTAGCACAGACAATAACTCCAGGTAACTGGCAAAATAAAGGAAACACCAACATAAAGTGTGTTTATAGGGGCGTTGGGTCGCCACCAGTCAGAACAGCTTCAATGCACCTCGTCATAGATTCTACAAGTGTCTGGAACTCTCTATTGGAGGGATGAGACACCATTCTTTAACGAGAAATTTCATCATTTGGTGTTTTGTTGATGGTGGTGGAAAACGTTGGTCTCAGTCACCACTCCAGAATCATACGTGTTCAATTGGGTTGAGATCTGGTGACTGAGACGGCCACGGCCTATGGTTTTACATCGTTTTCATGCTCATATAACCATTCAGTGACCACTCCAGCCTTGTGGACGGGGGCATAGCCATGGTAGCCAAAATAATGGCCTGCCCAGCATTTTCATACATGACCCAAGGCATGATGGATAGTTAATTGCTTAATTAACTCAGGAACCACACCTGTGTTTCAATATACTTTGTATCCCTCATTTACTCAAGTGTTTCCATTATTTTGGCAGTTACCTGTATAATGTTATGTTCTTTGTCTGATAAAACAAAGCCCTGGTCAGGAATACTGTCAGTGCCATTCATGAGCCTCCCCCCCCCCTTACAGCTGACAATCAAGCTGTCTGACAGCCAACAGGTCACAAATATGAGCCCATGAAAATAGATGACAGCTTAGCTCACAAATACAGAGTTAGCAGGGTGATACAACCAGGCCTACAGTATAAAACATAACAGAGATAATTCAATGTAATACAACCATTTACTATATCTGAATTGGCACAAGATGTAATGCTTCTAGGCCCGTTTCCTGTCGCGAATTCGTCCCACTATCTGTCAACAGCATACAGTAGATTTGTGATATGTAATGTAGCATTTTCAGCAGCATGCCGTTGTTCAAAAAACCCACTCAATTGTAGAAAGAGAAACGGACCTATTGTTGATATGAAGGTAGTATTGAACGCATCTTCGCTGAATCTGAAGAGGAGACATGTCTTGCCGACACCGCTGTCCCCGATGAGAAGCAATTTAAAAAGGTAATCATAGGTTTTCGCCATCTCTCCACCCTCGCTTCTTTCTTCCCGAAATTTGATATAAATGTCTGGACCGTAGCAAACAGTTAGTAGCTGCTATTCGCTGCTGGCTTACACCTCTTCGTTACACTAACTAACCGTACAGTAACAGTACAGGGGGGAAACGAGGAGGCGTTAGTTTAATGACGTCACACAGAATAGGCGGAACAGAGCGATAGGCCGGAAGCGTGGTAGTCACTGGTTACCACAGCCACAAACTCATTATTTATTTAAACACGAGACTTTTATTTATTTTTTTATTTCACCTTTATTTAACCAGGTAGGCCAGTTGAGAACAAGTTCTCATTTGCAACTGCGACCTGGCCAAGATAAAGCATAGCAGTGTGAGCAGACAACACAGAGTTACACATGGAATAAACAAATTAACAAGTCAATAACACAGTAGAAAACAAAGGGGGAGTCTATATACAATGTGTGCAAAAGGCATGAGGAGGTAGGCGAATAATTACAATTTTGCAGATTAACACTGGAATGATAAATGATCAGATGGTCATGTACAGGTAGAGATATTGGTGTGCAAAAGAGCAAGTAAATAAATAAAAACAGTATGGGGATGAGGTAGGTGAAAATGGGTGGGCTATTTACCAATAGACTATGTACAGCAGCAGCTCGGTTAGCTGCTCAGATAGCTGATGTTTGAAGTTGGTGAGGGAGATAAAAGTCTCCAACTTCAGCGATTTTTGCAATTCTTTCCAGTCACAGGCAGCAGAGTACTGGAACGAAAGGCGGCCAAATGAGGTGTTGGCTTTAGGGATGATCAGTGAGATACACCTGCTGGAGCGCGTGCTACGGGTGGGTGTTGCCATCGTGACCAGTGAACTGAGATAAGGCGGAGCTTTACCTAGCATGGACTTGTAGATGACCTGGAGCCAGTGGGTCTGGCGACGAATATGTAACGAGGGCCAGCCGACCAGAGCATACAGGTCGCAGTGGTGGGTGGTATAAGGTGCTTTAGTGACAAAACGGATGGCACTGTGATAGACTGCATCCAGTTTGCTGAGTAGAGTGTTGGAAGCCATTTTGTAGATGAAGTCGAGGATCGGAAGGATAGTCAGTTTTACTAGGGTAAGCTTGGCGGCGTGAGTGAAGGAGGCTTTGTTGCGGAATAGAAAGCCGACTCTTGATTTGATTTTCGATTGGAGATGTTTGATATGAGTCTGGAAGGAGAGTTTGCAGTCTAGCCAGACACCTAGGTACTTATAGATGTCCACATATTCAAGGTCGGAACCATCCAGGGTGGTGATGCTAGTCGGGCATGCGGGTGCAGGCAGCGATCGGTTGAAAAGCATGCATTTGGTTTTACTAGCGTTTAAGAGCAGTTGGAGGCCACGGAAGGAGTGTTGTATGGCATTGAAGCTTGTTTGGAGGTTAGATAGCACAGTGTCAAAGGACAGGCCGGAAGTATACAGAATGGTGTCGTCTGCGTAGCAGGTGGATCAGGGAATCCCCGCAGCAAGAGCAACGTCATTGATATATACAGAGAAAAGAGTCGGCCCGAGAATTGAACCCTGTGGCACCCCCATAGAGACTGCCAGAGGACCGGACAGCATGCCCTCCGATTTGACACACTGAACTCTGTCTGCAAAGTAATTGGTGAACAGGCTACTGAGTCTGCCGATAAGAATATGGTGATTGACAGAGTAATGACGTCACACAGAATAGGCGGAACAGAGCGATAGGCCGGAAGCGTGGTAGTCACTGGTTACCACAGCCACAAACTCATTATTTATTTAAACACGAGACTATTTCTCAAATGTCTCTAAAAAAAATTTTAAAAATCTAATTTTAAACCTAGCCCACACTACAAACCTTATTCTTAACCCTAAATTAAAAGACCAAACAGCTACTTTTTGTTTTCATTTTTTTTTTAAATAAAAGCCTATTTTGTCTGTGGCGACGAGTGACAACCGGAAGCATCCTCTCATCTGGGTTGCCAGATTGGTAGTAAATACTGTAACAATGAGGACGCAGACTGAATCAGCTGACAAATGTTTGACGATATTATATTATGTACCGGTAGGTGAAAGTGACCCTGCCATAAACACAAATGGCTGATTTAGATAATAAGTAATCAAATCCGAGTGAAAATTAATCCAACTTGTATTGCAATAACAATACTGTACCTGTTAACAGGAAGAATGAGACATCAGGCTTTAAAGTCATGTGATCAAGTTTTTATGTATGCATGTGTATGGATCTCGAAACAGAAAAGAGAGACATGAGACGCTGGTACAATACAATCCATTCATGCACAGGAACCCGACTGGTAACAATAAATAGAGCACATTGAAGCCGTTAGCATTACATTTACCGTTAAAAAAAATCAAACTAGCAAACGAACAGAACCACTGCCGGACAACACAAGTGGAGTGCCACGTAGTAGAGGCAAGTATAACTTTGGGGAAGTTTGCCCCATGAAATGGTCATGTGAGTAAAATTGTGCTTAAATACACCTTAAGAGTGAATACCGATCCATATAGGGCGCGTTCCAGGTGGTGATTTATTTCAGTCACACTGCACAAATTATCGAATTTCTATTTCTAGAAAACCTGGAGAATTGTTCATTCTCAGGAACCTACATAAATATAATATAGTAATCTAAGATATGCAGCTGCATCGTAACTGCGGTACTGACAACCTGGAACGCCCCCCAGACTCTTTAGGAGTAAGTTCAAAGCAGCGGTTGAATTATTATGAAGTCTTCAGAAAATCAACAGTCGTCGTTTTCAGTCCATGTCTCGCACTCTACGGCAGATCTCCTCTGTAAACTCTGAGCACTTCGACTTCCCACCGAGGTCCCCGGTCAACACCTGGGAGGGGATAGAAAAGAAAAAAAAACAGCCCAATGAATTCATTGAAAAGACAAAAGCAGATTTTTTTTTTTGCATACAATGACCAACTGAACAAAAATCTGTTATGTTCGATCTGCAGAAAACAAATCTATAAGAGTATTGGCAACTGGAAGGAGGTGTGGTGTCCAGGGGAGACAACATATTGTAAACCAACTAGCCAGACATCCATCATATAATCTGGCATCAGAGAGAAGAAGAGCAGACTGAGCGGTCCTCCAAGAACAAGGAAGTACCACTACTTCTCCCCCCCCGGGGCACCTCCACTTTCCAAATGTATTCCCGGCACCGATATGCAAGAGCCACAATAGTCACTATTGGGGGTAATACATTTTTTAAAAACAACTAGCCACCTTCTTGTCTCTGATGGTGTCGAAACAGGCGGTCTCGATCTTCTTGCCGTAGTCGTGCATGCCCATGTGACGCAGCATCATCACAGCACTGAGCAGCAGAGCTGTAGGGTTGGCCATGTCCAGACCGGCTATGTCGGGGGCCGTCCCATGGACCTAGATACCACAGGGGGGTAGAGGGGACAATGTTAAAACCGTGCTTCTACACCTGCATTGCTTGCTGTTTGGGGTTTTAGGCTGGGTTTCTGTACAGCACTTTGAGATATCAGCTGATGTACGAAGGGCTATATAAATACATTTGATTTAAAACGTCTACTACTCTCAACACTGGAACAAGCTTCCGCACATCCATTAGAAATGGACAACTTATTGAAATATATGACATCTCGTATTAAAAATTGTTTTGTTGAAAAGGGTGGGAAGTCTTCAACAAAAAAACAAACATGTTTAGTTATTGCACAATAGACTGTTTACAGGACAAGAAGCCTTGCGTTTTATCAAAACAGTTGAGACACGAGTTGCTAAACATATTCAGATGATAAAAACAGCCAAGTAAAGAGCGAGACAAACCGATTCAAAAATGGCGACTCCATTAGCACCAATGTTTCCACTAGGAGTGACTCCCAGACCGCCAATAAGTCCAGCACACAGATCACTGCAATACATGACACACACCTCTATCTGTAGTAGCAGCCGCAGCCTTTAGTTAGCAGAATCATCTAGTCACATTAGCGCAACACAAATGGAAAACCAGTATTAGGCCCAATAAGACCAAACTCTGCTAAGCTATTCAAATGTTTGAATTAATAGCTTAAAACAAATTGCATTCAATAGCGATGAATTAATATAGATACATGCAAATAAATAGTAACTGACCTGAGAATGTCACCATACAGGTTGGGCATCACCAGGACGTCAAACTGGGTGGGGTCTTGCACCATCTGAAACATTCACCATGACAACCCCGATTACGCCACGTTTCCATCTACAACAAGAGAACCCGATTACGCCCCATGTTTCCGTCTCCAACAAGAGAACCCGATTACGCCGCGTGTTTCCGTCTCCAACAAGAGAACCCGATTACGCCCCAATCTTTCCGTCTCCAACAAGAGAACCCGATTACGCCCCAAGTTTCCGTCTCCAACAAGAGAACCCGATTACGCCCCGTGTTTCCGTCTCCAACAAGAGAACCCGATTACGCCGCGTGTTTCCGTCTCCAACAAGAGAACCCGATTACGCCCCGTGTTTCCGTCTCCAACAAGAGAACCCGATTACGCCGCGTGTTTCCGTCTCCAACAAGAGAACCCGATTACGCCGCGTGTTTCCGTCTCCAACAAGAGAACCCGATTACGCCCCTTGTTTCCATCTCCAGCTTCCAACAAGAGAACCTGATAAAGCCCTGTTTCCATAAAGCCGTGCTTCTACACCTGCATTGCTTGCTGTTTGGGGTTTTAGGCTGGGTTTCTGTACAGCACTTTGAGATATCAGCTGATGTACAAAGGGCTATATAAATACATTTGATTTGATCTTCCATCTCCAACGAGAGAACCCGATTACGCCCCGTGTTTCCATCTCCAACAAGAGAACCCGATTACGCCCCGTGTTTCCATCTCCAACAAGAGAACCCGATTACGCCCCGTGTTTCCATCTCCAACGAGAGAACCCGATTACGCCCGTGTTTCCATCTCCAACGAGAGAACCCGATTACGCCCGTTTCCATCTCCAACGAGAGAACCCGATTACGCCCCGTGTTTCCATCTCCAACAAGAGAACCCGATTACGCCCCGTTTCCGTCTCCAACAAGAGAACCCGATTACGCCCCATGTTTCCGTCTCCAACAAGAGAACCCGATTACGCCCCGTTTTCTCCAACAAGAGAACCCGATTACGCCCCGTGTTTCAATCTCCAACAAGAGAACCCGATTACGCCCCGTGTTTCCGTCTCCAACAAGAGAACCCGATTACGCCCCGTGTTTCCGTCTCCAACAAGAGAACCCGATTACGCCCCGTGTTTCCGTCTCCAACAAGAGAACCCGATTACGCCCCAATGTTTCCGTCTCCAACAAGAGAACCCGATTACGCCCCGTTTCCGTCTCCAACTAGAGAACCCGATTACGCCCCGTTTCCGTCTCCAACAAGAGAACCCGATTACGCCCCCGTTTCCGTCTCCAACGAGAGAACCCGATTACGCCCCGTTTCCCCCGTCTCCAACGAGAGAACCCGATTACGCCCCGTTTCCCATCTCCAACGAGAGAACCCGATTACGCCCCGTTTCCCGTCTCCAACGAGAGAACCCGATTACGCCCCGTTTCCCCGTCTCCAACGAGAGAACCCGATTACGCCCCGTTTCCCCGTCTCCAACGAGAGAACCCGATTACGCCCCGTTTCCCGTCTCCAACGAGAGAACCCGATTACGCCCCGTTTCCATCTCCAACAAGAGAACCCGATTACGCCCCGTTTCCGTCTCCAACAAGAGAACCCGATTACGCCCCGTTTCCCGTCTCCAACGAGAGAACCCGATTACGCCCGTTTCCCCGTCTCCAACGAGAGAACCCGATTACGCCCCCGTTTCCCGATTACGCCCTCCAACGAGAGAACCCGATTACGCCCGTTTCCCCGTCTCCAACGAGAGAACCCGATTACGCCCCGTTTCCCCGTCTCCAACGAGAGAACCCGATTACGCCCCGTGTTTCCGTCTCCAACAAGAGAACCCGATTACGCCCCAAGTTTCCATCTCCAACAAGAGAACCCGATTACGCCCCGTGTTTCCGTCTCCAACAAGAGAACCCGATTACGCCCCAAGTTTCATCTCCAACAAGAGAACCCGATTACGCCCCGTGTTTCCGTCTCCAACAAGAGAACCCGATTACGCCCCGTTTCCGTCTCCAACAAGAGAACCCGATTACGCCCCAAGTTTCCGTCTCCAACAAGAGAACCCGATTACGCCCCGTCTTTCCGTCTCCAACAAGAGAACCCGATTACGCCCCCGTTTCCATCTCCAACAAGAGAACCCGATTACGCCCCAATCTTTCCGTCTCCAACAAGAGAACCCGATTACGCCCCAAGTTTCCATCTCCAACAAGAGAACCCGATTACGCCCCAATCTTTCCGTCTCCAACAAGAGAACCCGATTACGCCCCCGTTTCCCCGTCTCCAAACGAGAGAACCCGATTACGCCCCGTTTCCCCGTCTCCAACGAGAGAACCCGATTACGCCCGTTTCCCCGTCTCCAACGAGAGAACCCGATTACGCCCCGTTTTCTCCAACGAGAGAACCCGATTACGCCCCGTTTCCCCGTCTCCAACGAGAGAACCCGATTACGTCTCCCCGTTTCCCCGTCTCCAACGAGAGAACCCGATTACGCCCCGTTTCCCCGTCTCCAACGAGAGAACCCGATTACGCCCGTTTCCCCGTCTCCAACGAGAGAACCCGATTACGCCCGTTTCCCGTCTCCAACGAGAGAACCCGATTACGCCCGTTTCCCCGTCTCCAACGAGAGAACCCGATTACGCCCCGTGTTTCCGTCTCCAACAAGAGAACCCGATTACGCCCCGTTTCCGTCTCCAACGAGAGAACCCGATTACGCCCCGCCCGTTTACGCCCCCCGTCTCCAACGAGAGAACCCGATTACGCCCCGTTTCCGTCTCCAACGAGAGAACCCGATTACGCCCCGTTTCCCCGTCTCCAACGAGAGAACCCGATTACGCCCCGTTTCCCCGTCTCCAACGAGAGAACCCGATTACGCCCCGTTTACGCCCCGTCTCCAACGAGAGAACCCGATTACGCCCCGTTTCCCCATCTCCAACGAGAGAACCCGATTACGCCCCGTTTCCCCGTCTCCAACGAGAGAACCCGATTACGCCCCGTTTCCCCATCTCCAACGAGAGAACCCGATTACGCCCCGTGTTTCCATCTCCAACGAGAGAACCCGATTACGCCCCCCCGTTTCCCTCTCCAACGAGAGAACCCGATTACGCCCTGTTTCCCCATCTCCAACTGCATTGCTTGCTGTTTGGGGTTTTACGCCCGTTTCCATCTCCAACTGAGAGAACCCGATTACGCCCCGATTTGATCTTCCGTCTCCAACGAGAGAACCCGATTACGCCCCGTTTCCCCATCTCCAACGAGAGAACCCGATTACGCCCCGTTTCCCCATCTCCAACGAGAGAACCCGATTACGCCCGTTTCCCATCTCCAACAAGAGAACCCGATTACGCCCGTTTCCGTCTCCAACAAGAGAACCCGATTACGCCCCGTTTCCCCGTCTCCAACGAGAGAACCCGATTACGCCCGTTTCCCGTCTCCAACGAGGGAACCCGATTACGCCCGTTTCCCGTCTCCAAGAGAACCCGATTACGCCCGTTTCCCCGTCTCCAACGAGGGAACCCGATTACGTCTCCAACGAGAGAACCCGATTACGCCCGTTTCCCGTCTCCAACGAGAGAACCCGATTACGCCCCGTTTCCCCGTCTCCAAAGAGAACCCGATTACGCCCCGTTTCCCCGTCTCCAACGAGAGAACCCGATTACGCCCCGTTTCCCCGTCTCCAACGAGAGAACCCGATTACGCCCCGTTTCCCCGTCTCCAACGAGAAGAACCCGATTACGAACCCGTGTTTCCCGTCTCCAACGAGAGAACCCGATTACGCCCCGTTTCCCCGTCTCCAACGAGAGAACCCGATTACGCCCGTTTCCCCGTCTCCAACGAGAGAACCCGTTTTCCCGTCTTACGCCCGTTTCCCCATCTCCAACGAGAGAACCCGATTACGCCCCGTTTCCCATCTCCAACGAGAGAACCCGATTACGCCCCGTTTCCATCTCCAACGAGAGAACCTGATTACGCCCCGTTTCCATCTCTAACAAGAGAACCTGATTACGCCCCGTTTCCATCTCTAACAAGAGAACCCGATTACGCCCCGTTTCCATCTCCAACGAGAGAACCCGATTACGCCCCGTTTCCCCATCTCTAACAAGAGAACCTGATTACGCCTAATTCCCACGCAGACGGGAGTGGTAGTTGTAAATCTTTAGACGGAGAATGTGATACGCATCAAAACAGAGTCACGTAGGAAGGATAGTGTAAAGGAGGGTACATTACGTTGAGACACACGGTGTCCAGGTACATCTCAGTAAACTTGACGTCCTTGAAGTTTTCAGCCACCTCTCTGCATTTCCTCAGGAACAGCCCATCCGACATCCTCCTGGTCACATCAAAACACACCGGGCACGTTAAGTTCAATGCCTAAATATTGGTGCCATTCGATGTGCTCGTTCTGATATTTTATTTCTTTAATATATTTGTGCGTATCGTTTTGTGCTGCTAGGTATTACTGCGCCGTTGGAACAAATAAGCATTTCGCTGCACCTGCGATACCATCTGTTAAATATGTTGTACGTAACAGTCAATATCTTATCATTCTGTTTCGACTTGTAATTGACCCATAGTGATCATACATTTAGTTGATATTTGCTTCTTTTTTTTATTTTTATGATCCACAACAGCACAATAAAAAAAAATAAAAAGTACAATTTGTTAGATTCCACAGTCCATTTGATTCTGGAGCGAGAGAGACGTACATGATGTTGGCTTTGTGAACGGCCGTGACGCTGTTTCTTTGGTTGTTTCTTGCGTACTCAAAGGCGTACTCGGCGATACGTCGACTGGCGTCTTCCGTGATGAGTTTGATGCTCTGAACTACACCATCAACAATCTACAAGAGAAGAGGACAATCACCTGAGCCTAAATCAAACAATAGGACTTAATTAATCATACAGAATACAATATCTATTCACTTATGTCCTACTTTAGGTCATAAAATGTTTGAGGGACAGTAACTGGGAAAGACAACTGAGCCACTTTAAAAAAAACAATTGAACTGGAACAATGAAACTGGAAGAGAAGACGCATGAAAAGGTATTCATTACATCACCGTGAGTGGAAAAGAACTAGAAGTACTCTCAGCCTGAGGTGACAACTACAAACAATAGGATTTCACCGTAAAGGAAGTGACATCAAGAAATTCCAGATGTGCCATCTTAATTTGACCAGTTTCCCCAGTAGGAAAGTAAATCCTGCAGCAACAGGAAATTATTATGTGGATTATTATTTTTTTTTAATTACATTTTTCTAAGGGTAGATACATTTTTTTATTTGGGAAAATCATGTCTGAAATTGGAAATGTCTAACTTTGGACGCCTTTTAAAACATTGAATACACTACAAGTTAGCACTACAGTAGTAGTGTATTCAGTACCTGCAAATCATTATGCGACAGAGTGATCAAATTAAGACAGCAGATATGTAGGAATAACATATAAAACCTTTTAGTTGGAAAAAAAAAAACTTTTGGGGTCACTTAGAAATGTCCTTGTTTTCCATGAAAACATACACGATGGGGCGGCAGGTAGACTAGTGGTTAGAGTGGAGGGGCGGCAGGTAGCCTAGTGGTTAGAGTGGAGGGGCGGCAGGTAGACTAGTGGTTAGAGTGGAGGGGCGGCAGGTAGACTAGTGGAGGGGCGGCAGGTAGCCTAGTGGTTAGAGTGGAGGGCGGCAGGTAGCCTAGTGGTTAGAGTGGAGGGGCGGCAGGTAGCCTAGTGGTTAGAGTGGAGGGGCGGCAGGTAGACTAGTGGTTAGAGTGGAGGGGCGGCAGGTAGCCTAGTGGTTGGAGGGCTGGCATGGGGCGGCAGGTAGACTAGTGGTTAGAGTGGAGGGGCGGCAGGTAGCCTAGTGGTTAGAGTGGAGGGGCGGCAGGTAGACTAGTGGTTAGAGTGGAGGGGCGGCAGGTAGACTAGTGGTTAGAGTGGAGGGGCGGCAGGTAGCCTAGTGGTTAGAGTGGAGGGGCGGCAGGTAGCCTAGTGGTTAGAGTGGAGGGGCGGCAGGTAGCCTAGTGGTTAGAGTGGAGGGGCGGCAGGTAGCCTAGTGGTTAGAGTGGGAGCGGCAGGTGGAGTGGGGGCGGCAGGTAGCCTAGTGGTTAGAGTGGAGGGGCGGCAGGTAGCCTAGTGGTTAGAGTGGAGGGGGGCAGGTAGCCTAGTGGCAGGTGGAGCCTAGTGGTTAGAGTGGAGGGGCGGCAGGTAGCCTAGTGGTTAGAGTGGAGGGGCGGCAGGTAGCCTAGTGGTTAGAGTGGAGGGGCGGCAGGTAGCCTAGTGGTTAGAGTGGAGGGGCGGCAGGTAGCCTAGTGGTTAGAGTGGGAGGGGCGGCAGGTAGCCTAGTGGTTAGAGTGGAGGGGCGGCAGGTAGCCTAGTGGTTAGAGTGGAGGGGCGGCAGGTAGCCTAGTGGTTAGAGTGGAGGGGCGGCAGGTAGCCTAGTGGTTAGAGTGGAGGGGCGGCAGGTAGCCTAGTGGTTAGAGTGGAGGGGCGGCAGGTAGCCTAGTGGTTAGAGTGGAGGGGCGGCAGGTAGCCTAGTGGTTAGAGTGGAGGGGCGGCAGGTAGCCTAGTGGTTAGAGTGGAGGGGCGGCAGGTAGCCTAGTGGTTAGAGTGGAGGGGCGGCAGGTAGCCTAGTGGTTAGAGTGGAGGGGCGGCAGGTAGCCTAGTGGTTAGAGTGGAGGGGCGGCAGGTAGCCTAGTGGTTAGAGTGGAGGGGCGGCAGGTAGCCTGAACAAGTGGTTAGAGTGGAGGGGCGGCAGGTAGCCTAGTGGTTAGAGTGGAGGGGCGGCAGGTAACTAAAGTGGTTAAATAAATGGAACGGCAGGTAAAAAGAAGTGGTTAGAGCGTTGGACTAGTCTTGTTGAAAGATTATAAGATAATGATTTTTCGAGCTGACAAGGTAAAAATCTGTCATTCTACCCCTGAACAAGGCAGTTAACCCAGGTTCCTAGGCGGTCATTGAAAATAACTGTTTTTAACTGACTTGCCTAGTTAAATAAAATGTTAAATAAATAAATTCAAAATAAAAATGAAATGAGTTACAAAATGTGGAAATAGTCTTGTTGACAAGGTTATAAATAATGATTTTTCATTGAAATAATAATTGTGTACTTCAAATGTTGCTTTTGTCAAAGAATCATCCATATGCAGCAACTACAGCCTTGCAGACCTTTGGCATTCTAGTTGTCAATCTGTTGAGGTAATCTGAAGAGATTTCACCCCCAATTACAGCCTTGCAGACCTTTGGCATTCTAGTTGTCAATCTGTTGAGGTAATCTGAAGAGATTTCACCCCCAATTACAGCCTTGCAGATCTTTGGCATTCTCGTTGTCAATCTGTTGAGGTAATCTGAAGAGATTTCACCCCCAATTACAGCCTTGCAGACCTTTGGCATTCTCGTTGTCAATCTGTTGAGGTAATCTGAAGAGATTTCACCCCCAATTACAGCCTTGCAGATCTTTGGCATTCTAGTTGTCAATCTGTTGAGGTAATCTGAAGAGATTTCACCCCCAATTACAGCCTTGCAGATCTTTGGCATTCTAGTTGTCAATCTGTTGAGGTAATCTGAAGAGATTTCACCCCCATGCTTCCTGAAGCACCTCCCACAAGTTGGATTGGCTTGATGGGCACTTCTTACGTACCATATGGTCAGGCTGCTCCAACATCAGCTCAATAGGGTTGAGATCCGGTGACTGTGCTGGCCATTCCATTAGACAGAATACCAGCTGACTGCTTCTTCTCTAAATATTTCTTACATAGTTTGGAGTTATGCTTTGGGTCATTGTCCTGTTGTAGGAGGAAACTGGCTCCAATTAAGCGCCGTCCACAGGGTATGGCATGGCGTTGCAAAATGGAGTGATAGCCTTGCTTCTTCAAGATCCCTTTTACCCTGTACAAATCTCCAACTTTACCACCACCAAAGCACCCCCAGACCATCACATTGCCTCCACCATGCTTCAAAGATGGCTTCAAGCACTCCTCCAGCATCTTTCCATTGTGAGCCGAACACCTCAAATTTAGATTTGTCTGTACATAACACCTTTTTTCCAATCTTCCTCTGTCCAGTGTCTGTTCATAACCCATCATAATCTTTTATTTTTATTGGACAGTCTGAGACGTGGCTTTTTTTGTGTGCAACTCTGCCTAGAAGGCCAGCATCCCGGAGTCGCCTCTTCACTGTTGACGTTGAGACTGGTGTTTTGCGGGTATTATTTAATAAAGCTGCCAGTTGAGGCCTTTTAGGACTTGTGAGGCATCTGTTTCTCAAACTAGACACAAATCTACTTGGCCTCTTGCTCAGTTGTGGAACGGGGCTTCCCACACCTCTTTCTATTCTGGTTAGAGCCAGTTCGCGCTGTTCTGTGAAGGGAGTAGTACACAGCGTTGTACGAGATCTTCAGTTTCTTGACAATTTCTCACATGGAATAGCCTTCATTTCCCAGAACAAGAAGAGACTGATGAGTTACAGAAGAAAGTTTTGTTTCTGGCCATTTTGAGCCTGTAATCGAACCCACAAATGCTGATGCTCCAGATACCCAACTAGTCTAAAAAAGGCCAGTTTTATTGCTTCTTTATATCAGGACAACAGTTTTCAGCTGTGCTAACATAATTGCAAAAAAGGTTTTCTAGTGATCAATTAGCCTTTTAAATGATAAACTTGGATTAGCTAACACAACATGCCATTGGAACACAGGAGTGATGGTTGCTGATAATGGACCTCTGTACGTCTATGTAGATATTCCATTAAAAATCAGCCATTTCCAGCTACAATAGTCATTCACAACATTAACAATGTCTACACTGTATTTCTGATCAATTTGATGTTATTTTAAAATGGACCAATTTTTTTTGCTTTTCTTTCAAAAACAAGGACATTTCTAAGTGACCCCAAACTTTTGATCGGGAGTGTACATTAGGGCACGCTAGGGTTAGAGACTGAGGTGGTGGTCTGGTTAGTGAAGCTGCTGTTCCTCTGGCTTACCTAAGGAACACCTGGAGAATAACCAATCACCTGTGTGTGATGTGCCCTGTCCAACCCAGATAAAACAGTTTCAATAACCGAGGACACCGATTCCACACAACACCACAGTGAAAATACGGACTGCTCAGCTCTCAGCCTTGAAAACAGCTGCTTATCAAGATCTGAAAACGACGGTCCAGAGTAGTCACATCACAGTCAACTTCTCAGTCACTGAGAGGGTAGCCTAGTGGTTAGAGAGTTGGACTAGTAATCTAAAGGTTGCAAGTTCAAACCCCCGGGCTGACAAGGTACAAATCTGTCGTTCTGCCCCTGAACAGGCAGTTAACCCACTGTTCCTAGGCCGTCATTGAAAATAAGAATTTGTTCTTAACTGACTTGCCTGGTTAAATAAAGAAATAAACCATCAAACCAACAAACCATTCGCAACCATTTTAATACTGACATTTGCTACAAAAACTACACCAGATGCCCTAATGAAGAACCCACCCCAGTGTTGAAACACTGGGTCATGTTCAGCAGGGCACAACGTAGCCATTAAAAAAAGAATCACCTGAACATTCTTCTTGGGTCATGTTCAGGTAGGACCTCTTGTTTCACCTCCATTTCATACAGGATTAACACATCCCTGCATGTTAATGTAGTAAGAGTATCCCCCCTCCCAGAGGGCTTGACTACAACGCAGGATCAAGGAGTTCACTAGCTAACTTGACAATTATTTTTTTTATTTAGAAAGATAAAGTTTGAAATGGACTAAATGATTCAACAACCAAAAACACACAAGTTTAGCTTTCTTTAAACCCCTCCCCCACCAAAAAAAATCCATTGTTTTTTCTGGTTGTTTCTCAAAGTTAGCCGGCCAACTCATTGATTCTGTTTTGTAGCGTTCCCCTCTGGTCAGAAGGAGGGATCAGCCAATTAAAATGATTCTCCTGAACAACCATTCCAGCAAACATACAAGGTAGCTACTGCTCCCTGGTCTATTCCTCTGTAGTCAGTGTTAGCTGTAGGCATTTTAACATACAAGGTAGCTACTGCTCTCTGGTCTATTCATCTGTAGTCAGTGTTAGCTGTAGGCATTTTAACATACAAGATAGCTACTGCTCCCTGGTCTATTCCTCTGTAGTCAGCGTTAGCTGTAGGCATTTTAACATACGAGATAGCTACTGCTCCCTGGTCTATTCCTCTGTAGTCAGCGTTAGCTGTAGGCATTTTAACATACGAGGTAGCTACTGCTCCCTGGTCTATTCCTCTGTAGTCAGCGTTAGCTGTAGGCATTTTAACATACGAGGTAGCTACTGCTCCCTGGTCTATTCCTCTGTAGTCAGTGTTAGCTGTAGGCATTTTAACATACGAGGTAGCTACTGCTCCCTGGTCTATTCCTCTGTAGTCAGCGTTAGCTGTAGGCATTTTAACATACGAGGTAGCTACTGCTCCCTGGTCTATTCCTCTGTAGTCAGCGTTAGCTGTAGGCATTTTAACATACGAGGTAGCTACTGCTCCCTGGTCTATTCCTCTGTAGTCAGTGTTAGCTGTAGGCATTTTAACATACGAGGTAGCTACTGCTCTCTGGTCTATTCCTCTGTAGCATTTTAACATACGCACGGTAGCTACTGTCTTCCTGGTCTATTCCTCTGTAGTCAGTGTTAGCTGTAGGCATTTTAACATACGAGGTAGCTACTGCTCCCTGGTCTATTCCTCTGTAGTCAGTGTTAGCTGTAGGCATTTTAACATACGAGGTAGCTACTGCTCTCTGGTCTATTCCTCTGTAGTCAGTGTTAGCTGTAGGCATTTTACAGATTCAGTTCGAAATCCACACATAAAAATAAAAAACTGGTCTCACTCACAACTTTGTCCCATTTCTCTCCTACTGAACGTGACCGTGGTAACCATAGCGACTTACTATGTGCTCGATTCCGCTGTACTCTCCCTCGGTGTTCTCTCTGATGGTGACCAGGTCCACGTCGGTGTAGGGGGTCTTGTAGCCCTCGATGGAAACGCAGGGCCGCACGTTGGCGTACAGGTCAAAGGTCTTCCTGAGGAGCAGGTTCATGGAGGGGTGGCCGGCTGCGATGGGGGTCTTCAGGGGGCCTACACACGAAGGGGGAGTTTAAAAGACCAACGCAGACCTTTTTTTCTCTCAATATCAAATCATTTCTGGATAACAACGGAACACCTTATTGTGATCATTTAAAGGTAACCAAAACAGCTTCTTAGCAAAGAGCAATTTCTAAGTTTAACTGATGTGAAATGGCTAGCTAGTTAGCGGTGGTGCGCGCTAATAAATCACATTTATTTATATAGCCCTTCGTACATCAGCTGATATCTCAAAGTGCTGTACAGAAACCCAGCCTAAAACCCCAAACAGCAAGCAATGTGTTTCAATCGGTGACGTCACTCGCTCTGAGACCTTGAAGTAGTGGTTCCCCTTGCTCTGCAAGGGCCGCGGCTTTTGTGGCGCGATGGGTAACGGTGCTTCGAGGGTGACTGTTGACGTGTCCCTGGTTCGCGCCCGAGTCGGGCGAGGGGACAGACGTAAAGTCTATAGTGTTACATAAGGACTGCCTGGGTCTGAGTGATGAGGGGAAAACTGAAAACTAGCTGTTATTGGCAGAGGTCACCAGGCAGACTAAACTCCATCCCATCATAACATCACCAGGCAGACTAAACTCCATCCCATCATAACATCACCAGGCAGACTAAACTCCATCCCATCATAACATCACCAGGCAGACTAAACTCCATCCCATCATAACATCACCAGGCAGACTAAACTCCATCCCATCATAACATCACCAGGCAGACTAAACTCCATCCCATCATAACATCACCAGGCAGACTAAACTCCATCCCATCATAACATCACCAGGCAGACTAAACTCCATCCCATCATAACATCACCAGGCAGACTAAACTCCATCCCATCATAACATCACCAGGCAGACTAAACTCCATCCCACCACAACATTGCAGGTGGTCTTTTAAAACAGCTCTTACACTAAAAGGACATTATCCTCATGTTCAAAACATCACAGTATTGGTCCAACCTCTGTGTGGAAATATATTTATATATAAAAAACATAGAAAAGTCTAATTCTTGACAACACTGGGCCTTTAAACACCAGTTTACTGTTCATTAGGAACCAAATGGAAATAAACAGACAGACTATGTACAGGTAGAATGAAATACTTTTTCCAATTTTCCATCGCAAAATGTTCTGTTTGCGTCTCCTGAATCCGGGGATGTACTGGAGCATAGACATGTTGACCTCTAGACGGGCTTCCACGCCTGACCTCTAGACGGGCTTCCACGCCTGACCTCTAGACGGGCTTCCACGCCTGACACGCCTGACCTCTAGACGGGCTTCCACGCCTGACCTCTAGACGGGCTTCCACGCCTGGGCTTCCACGCCTGACCTCTAGACGGGCTTCCCACGCCTGACCTCTAGACGGGCTTCTGCACGTTTACCCACCAATCATGACCATCTCTCTCATCAAGGCCGTGTCCCCATTCAATCCCTGATTCCCCATAGAAACCCTGCATACCGGGCTAGAAACCCTGCATCGTCCCCCATTACCCACCGTCCCCCAATCATGAAACCACTGCATCTCCCCATAGAAACCCTGTGTAGAAACCCCATTCAAGAAACCCTGCATATTCCCCATAGAAGCCCTACATACCGTCCCCCATAGAAACCCTGCATACCGTCCCCCATAGAAACCCTGCATACCGTCCCCCATAGAAACCCTGCATACCGTCCCCCATAGAAACCCTGCATACCGTCCCCCATAGAAACCCTGCATACCGTCCCCCCCCCATAGAAACCCTGCATACCGTCCCCCATAGAAACCCTGCATACCGTCCCCCATAGAAACCCCCTGCATACCGTCCCCCATAGAAACCCTGCATACCGTCCCCCATAGAAACCCCCTGCATAGAAACCCTGCATACTGTCCCCCATAGAAACCCTGCATACCGTCCCCCATAGAAACCCTGCATACTGTCCCCCATAGAAACCCTGCATACCGTCCCCCATAGAAACCCTGCATACCGTCCCCCATAGAAACCCCCATAGTCCCCCATAGAAACCCTGCATACCGTCCCCCATAGAAACCCTGCATACTGTCCCCCATAGAAACCCTGCATACTATCCCCTACATACTATCCCCTTTGATGCCGCCTGCATGACGTTCTTTATTCCAGCTGACTTCAGTACACTATGTCCATCATGACCATGCAGGTAGCTACTACTATAGGATCTCTGTAACTGCTACCTTACCTTTTAACCCGATCAGGGTCCTGTCCATAGACTCCTTACAGTCTGGAGGGATCATCCATCTACCTCCTGGGCCCTGGATAGCTGTCACATTCCTCTCCTCCCATTGGATGGGAACCTAACGGGTGGTAAGAGAGAGGACACAGAATGGTACAGGAAGGACTGGGGTTCAATGATCTGTCCATCTTTCCAAGCCAATGGCATGTTCTGCTGTTAACCCTACAATTTGCTGTGTGTGTGTGAGAGAGAGAGTTTGACAGCTTTTCCAGCTTACCTTAGCAGCCTCGAAAATCTTCATGACAGCCACGGATATTTCTGGACCGATTCCATCCCCAGGAATTAACGTAACCGTTTGCAGCTGTAAAGAGAAAACAAACCCATTTTAAAATCTGTTTTTAGAGGGATTACATATTAGCACTAAAAACACTGGATCATGAATTACATCATTTCAGCCTTTTTTGTCAACGAGGGAGAAGTTCATAAAAAAAACAGGTGTCTATTTGTCAGTCCATGACTTACCCCCCTTCTGAAACATACCGTCGGTCTCTTTGCCGCCCCCACGACGTGAGAGAGCTGGAGGACGGAGAATAAACGGAAGGTTAAATTACTACCGCGCAGATAAAAAAACGTATCCCAACAACAGCCACACACTATCTCTAGTCGAGTGTGATTGAATCAGAAAACATATTGACAAACACGAAATGTCACTTGTCAAGCATGAGGCGGATAACAAGCGTTAATAGCGTAGCTCGCTACGGTAGTAGCAGGACAAGGACACACGCACAGTAAAAGGCCTCAAAGAAAACCCATGAAAACAACATTATTACATCCGACAAAGTCATCCGAACACGAACTTACATTACCCAAACATAAATCCAATACATGGCCAAGTTACATTCGATTATCTTTACGCTGACAAACGGCATTTTCTTACCATTGACCTCCACACGTTGCTAGCCATAGTCCTGTGTTAATGTGGTCCTGCACCCGCTCTGCCGTTAACGGGACTTCCGGGTTGGATGACGTAGACACCTGCGTGGGAAAAAAAACGTACCGGAAGCAACGTATCCAATGTCTGTTTATCTTAATACTACAGCGTGGAACAAATCCGTGATGTATTATTTTGATTGAAATGCTTTCATGTTGAACATTACTGTTTTTGATCGACATAATATGTCTACTTTGCAGTGGTGTAAAGTATTTAGGTGAAAATACTATAAAGTAATAGTTTTGGATCGTTTTTTCGGTATCTGTACTTACCTATTTCTATTTTTTCCAGGACAGGAAAATGGTCCAATCCACGCACTTATCAAGAGAACATCCCTGGTCATCCCTACTACCTCTGATCTGGAGGACTCACTAAACAGAGAACATCCCTACTGCCTCTGATCTGGAGGACTCACTAAACAGAGAACATCCCTACTGCCTCTGATCTGGAGGACTCACTAAACAGAGAACATCCCTGGTCATCCCTACAGCCTCTGATCTGGAGGACTCACTAAACAGAGAACATCCCTACTGCCTCTGATCTGGAGGACTCACTAAACAGAGAACATCCCTGGTCATCCCTACAGCCTCTGATCTGGAGGACTCACTAAACAGAGAACATCCCTGGTCATCCCAACTGCCTCTGATCTGGAGGACTCACTAAACAGAGAACATCCCTACTGCCTCTGATCTGGAGGACTCACTAAACAGAGAACATCCCTGGTCGTCCCTACTGCCTCTGATCTGGAGGACTCACTAAACAGAGAACATCCCTGGTCATCCCTACTGCCTCTGATCTGGAGGACTCACTAAACAGAGAACGTCCCTGGTCATCCCTACTGCCTCTGATCTGGAGGACTCACTAAACAGAGAACATCCCTGGTCATCCCTACTAGCCTCTGATCTGGAGGACTCACTAAACAGAGAACATCCCTGGTCATCTCTTCTGCCTCTGATCTGGAGGACTCACTAAACAGAGAACATCCCTGGTCATCCCTACTGCCTCTGATCTGGAGGACTCACTAAACAGAGAACATCCCTGGTCATCCCTACTAGCCTCTGATCTGGGGGACTCACTAAACAGAGAACATCCCTGGTCATCCCTAATACCTCTGATCTAGAGGACTCACTAAACAGAGAACATCCCTGGTCATCTCTTCTGCCTCTGATCTGGAGGACTCACTAAACAGAGAACATCCCTGGTCATCCCTACTAGCCTCTGATCTGGAGGACTCACTAAACAGAGAACATCCCTGGTCATCCCTACTAGCCTCTGATCTGGGGGACTCACTAAACAGAGAACATCCCTGGTCATCCCTACTGCCTCTGATCTGGAGGACTCACTAAACAGAGAACATCCCTGGTCATCCCTACTGCCTCTGATCTGGAGGACTCACTAAACAGAGAACGTCCCTGGTCATCCCTACTGCCTCTGATCTGGAGGACTCACTAAACAGAGAACATCCCTGGTCATCCCTACTAGCCTCTGATCTGGAGGACTCACTAAACAGAGAACATCCCTGGTCATCCCTACTAGCCTCTGATCTGGGGGACTCACTAAACAGAGAACATCCCTGGTCATCCCTACTGCCTCTGATCTGGAGGACTCACTAAACAGAGAACATCCCTGGTCATCCCTACTAGCCTCTGATCTGGAGGACTCACTAAACAGAGAACATCCCTGGTCATCCCTAATACCTCTGATCTAGAGGACTCACTAAACAGAGAACATCCCTGGTCATCCCTACTGCCTCTGATCTGGAGGACTCACTAAACAGAGAACATCCCTGGTCATCCCTACTGCCTCTGATCTGGAGGACTCACTAAACAGAGAACATCCCTGGTCATCCCTACTAGCCTCTGATCTGGAGGACTCACTAAACACAAATGCTTCGTTTGTAAATTATGGTCGGGGTGTTGGAGTGTGCCCTTGGCTATCCCCTGGTTTGCTTAATATAAGAAATTTGAAATTATTTCTACTTTTACTTTTAATACTTAAGTATATTTAAAAAGAAATACATTTAGACTTTTACTCAAATAGTATTTTACTGGGTGACTTTTACTTGAGTCATTTTCTTTTAAGATATTTAAACTTTTACTCAAGTATGACGTTTGGTTCCTCCCCTTCTACTTTGTTGTGTCAAACTCATTCCAGAGGGCCGAGTGTCTGCGGGTTTTCCGCTCCTCCCTTGTGTTTGATTGATGAATTAATGTCCCTAATTAGTTAGGAACTCCCCTCACCTGGTTGTCTAGGTCTTCATTTAAAGGAACAACGAATAAAAACCAGCAGACACTAGGCCCCTCAAACTCAACTCTGGACCTGGAAGCCAGATCCACTGCGTTGCTTTTATTACCCTAATCAGGGACTGATGTAGACCTTAGACACCAGGTGGGTACAATTCATTATCAGGTAGAACAGAAAACCAGCAGGCTCATAGGACAGGGTTTTCCCAACTCAGTCCTGGGATCCCACCTGGATGCATTGACTACACAATCAACGCTTGGTTATTTGAATCAGCTGTGTAGTGCTACAGCAACAACCAAAACGTGCCCCCAGGGGGCCCAGGACTGAGTTTGGGAAACCCTGTAGAGGGGCAAGAGTGGAACACCCCTGTATTAGGTCCTCCATTGAATGAGTTTGACACCACTGATACATCCTCCATCCAATCCTTTCTACAGTACATATGTCCACCACCAGATGGCAGGCTTCCCTTCTCTTTGTTCATCACGATCTAACCTATTGTTAAAGGACTACAGATTCAGACCTTTATGGATCTAACCTATTATTATAGGACTACAGATTCAGGCCTTGATGGATCTAACCTATTATTATAGGACTACAGATTCATACTATGGATCTAACCTATTATTATAGGACTACAGATTCATACTATGGATCTAACCTATTATTATAGGACTACAGATTCAGACCTTTATGGATCTAACCTATTATTATAGGACTACAGATTCATACTATGGATCTAACCTATTATTATAGGACTACAGATTCAGACCTTTATGGATCTAACCTATTATTATAGGACTACAGATTCATACTATGGATCTAACCTATTATTATAGGACTACAGATTCATACTATGGATCTAACCTATTATTATAGGACTACAGATTCATCCTATGGATCTAACCTATTATTATAGGACTACAGATTCATACTATGGATCTAACCTATTATTATAGGACTACAGATTCAGGCCTTTATGGATCTAACCTATTATTATAGGACTACAGATTCATACTATGGATCTAACCTATTATTATAGGACTACAGATTCATACTATGGATCTAACCTATTATTATAGGACTACAGATTCATCCTATGGATCTAACCTATTATTATAGGACTACAGATTCATACTATGGATCTAACCTATTATTATAGGACTACAGATTCAGACCTTTATGGATCTAACCTATTATTATAGGACTACAGATTCATACTATGGATCTAACCTATTATTATAGGACTACAGATTCATCCTATGGATCTAACCTATTATTAGAGGACTACAGATTCATACCTATAAGGATCTAACCTATTATTATAGGACTACAGATTCAGGCCTTTATGGATCTAACCTATTATTATAGGACTACAGATTCATACTATGGATCTAACCTATTATTATAGGACTACAGTTTCAGGCCTTTATGGATCTAACCTATTATTATAGGACTACAGATTCATACTATGGATCTAACCTATTATTATAGGACTACAGATTCAGGCCTTTATGGATCTAACCTATTATTATAGGACTACAGATTCATACTATGGATCTAACCTATTATTATAGGACTACAGATTCATACTATGGATCTAACCTATTATTATAGGACTACAGATTCAGGCCTTTATGGATCTAACCTATTATTATAGGACTACAGATTCAGGCCTTTATGGATCTAACCTATTATTATAGGACTACAGATTCATACTATGGATCTAACCTATTATTATAGGACTACAGATTCATACTATGGATCTAACCTATTATTATAGGACTACAGATTCAGGCCTTTATGGATCTAACCTTTTATTAAAGGCCACAGGGTTTTTATCTATGTTTTTTGTAGCCATCTATTTACCACCACAAACCGATGCTGGCACTAAGACCGCACTCAGCCAGCTGCATAGGGCCATAAGAAAGCATGAAATTGCTCATCAAGAGGTGAGGCTCATCTGATGGTATTAAGGTGATGTGAACCTACCTGATGAGCTAAATGTCTTCTATGCTTGCTCTAAGGCAAACAACACTGAACCATGCATGAGAGTACCAGCTGTTCTGGGGGACTGTGTGATCACAGTCCAGGGGCCATATCATTATCACATGTAAAGTAGTCTACTACTGTAGGGGCCATATCATTACCACATGTAAAGTAGGCTACTACTGTAGGGGCCATATCATTACCACATGTGAAGTAGCCTACTACTGTATGGGGCCATATAATTATCACATGTAACAGGGGCATGTACCTCCATAAGTGAACTACAGCAATCATGTTATTTGGAACTGTGAGCTTATTGGTCTGTTAGAATTCATTGGTTGTGTGCTGTGATTGGTTGCAGGTATGAGGACACCTATTCCTCTAAAATAGTGGCTCATTTCATGTTCTGTAAATCTGCAGAGAGAAGAGAGAAAGACAGACTGGTAGCCTGCAAGCTGCAGTTCATTCACAGTTCACACATTTTCCATCCAGTCTCTCTGTTAATGTTACATGTAAGTATACTAAGTACATTGGTACAAAGGGCTTGCCTATCTATTAACAATTACCAGTCTAGGTCGTCTTTGTCCCTACTAGTATTGTGTAATCTTCTCTGTGAGTCATTTAAACTTCTATTACATTTTAAAATGACAGATTCCTCTATGGATATAATCCATATTTCTTCATATTTTTATATTCAAAACTATAGTGGCATCTGTTAGCTCTCTAGACAGTAGCTTCCGTTAGATCTCCATACAGTAGCTTCCGTTAGATCTCCATACAGTAGCTTCCGTTAGATCTCCATACAGTAGCTTCCGTTAGATCTCCATACAGTAGCTTCCGTTAGATCTCCATACAGTAGCTTCCGTTAGATCTCCATACAGTAGCTTCCGTTAGATCTCCATACAGTAGCTTCCGTTAGATCTCCATACAGTAGCTTCCGTTAGATCTCCATACAGTAGCTTCCGTTAGATCTCCATACAGTAGCTTCCGTTAGATCTCCATACAGTAGCTTCCGTTTCTATACAGTTAGATCTCTATACAGTAGCTTCTGTTAGATCTCCATACAGTAGCTTCCGTTAGATTCCGTTAGATCTCCATACAGTAGCTTCCGTTAGATCTCCATACAGTAGCTTCCGTTAGATCTCCATACAGTAGCTTCCGTTAGATCTCCATACAGTAGCTTCCGTTAGATCTCCATACAGTAGCTTCCGTTAGATCTCTAGACAGTAGCTTCCGTTAGATCTCCATACAGTAGCTTCCGTTAGATCTCCATACAGTAGCTTCCGTTAGATCTCTAGACAGTAGCTTCCGTTAGATCTCCATACAGTAGCTTCCGTTAGATCTCCATACAGTAGCTTCCGTTAGATCTCCATACAGTAGCTTCCGTTAGATTCCGTTAGATCTCCATACAGTAGCTTCCGTTAGATCTCCATACAGTAGATCTCCATACAGTATTCCGTTAGATCTCCATACAGTAGCTTCCGTTAGATCTCCATACAGTAGCTTCCGTTAGATCTCCATACAGTAGCTTCCGTTAGATCTCCATACAGTAGCTTCCGTTAGATCTCCATACAGTAGCTTCCGTTAGATCTCTATACAGTAGCTTCCGTTAGATCTCCATACAGTAGCTTCCGTTAGATCTCTAGACAGTAGCTTCCGTTAGATCTCCATACAGTAGCTTCCGTTAGATCTCCATACAGTAGCTTCCGTTAGATCTCCATACAGTAGCTTCCGTTAGATTCCGTTAGATCTCCATACAGTAGCTCCCGTTAGATTTACTGTATATAACTTCTAATGGTGTTTTAAAAAGCAGCGTAATGTGGCACCATATACCATAGGAACCCCATCACATAGCTGGACAGATCTGACCACTTGGCTGCCTAAATGACGCCGCCTGCTGGCTTGTCTTGGTCTGCGACGGTAGGCTACTGTATCGGCTGCAACATCCTGAAACAGTCCAGTGATGAGACAACGGTCAACAAGGGCAGAGTCAGTGGTACCCTACCTACCCTCGCCACGCTGCCGCTCCAAGGATGCAGGGGAAGGAATATATTTGGTCTTTTTCGTCACACCTCTTTACAAAATCACCTGTTCTTTGAGATTTTGCATTTCTAATCAACGCGTTTTTGTTCGTTAAATCCACGTTGGGTTTTTATGAATGAAATCTTTCACAAGATAATGCGACGATGTCGTCTTAAATGACTGAAACAGAAATAAGCACGTCACGAACGTCCAATGTAATGTATCTGTGTGATGGGGAAAATACTCAACCAGGATGGGTAATAAGCAAACGATATTTACTGATGAACAGTTCGAGGCATATCAGGTAAAATGTGTTCAAATATGTTTTTATTCATCTCCTTTAGGCTACTTCATTTCCATATTGTCATATCAAATACATGTAACATTGTGTGTGGATTAAGTAGTTTAGATAGGCCAATTTATGTTTATGAACCCCTATTTTTAATCGAAACCCTCAGGAAATTAATCTGTCATGATGAATTGCAAATTACCATAATGAAAATAAGTTTATTTTCAGGCAAATGTATCTTTCTCTTACACACGGCATATTTTCCGTGCGCTATAGTTGTTTATTGTTGGGTGATTGAGATAAGTCCCAGGTAGGCGGACTACTGGCGATATACTGTAAAATTCCGTTCCAAATGGCTCCCTATTCCCTATTACCAGAACCCTGATCAAAAGTAGTGCGCTGTAAATGAAATAGCGTGTCAATTTGCCAGCGCACGCTAAATTATCGCGGAGGTGTACAGGTTTGGTTACCACCAAACAAAGGAATAAAAGAGCTCGTTTCATAATAACGCCACGTAAAACCTTTGATTTGTGGGAAACCCCATTGAGCGTGGAGTACCTCATCTAAACACTCCCAGGGTTTAGTGCCCAATGCTTGGCATCAAATGAGAGCTGCTGCCACACCGCCACAATCATTTAAACCTTCTATCTTTGTTCTGCTAGTCTAGTCTGTTCATTCCAACGGGATTTTTAACGTTCCTTTGTCTCTTTCCAGGACTGCACATTCTTCACGCGCAAAGAAATCCTACAGTAAGTTTATGTTCAACAGTACACGTGCTTTACCATCCGTATGTTAACTCAATGGATCGGAGACAGTTAATTGCACTTCCTTTTATTAATGAAACACGTGACGACTATGGACTGAGGCTGCAATGGCTATTTACCCCAGTGAGCACAAGAAGTACTGTCTCGTGCTCATAGGGATTATTGTCACACAGCACAGGAGGTTGGGGAGAAAACGGGCTCGTGGTAATAACTGGAGCGGAGTCAGTGGAATGGTATCAAACATATGGTTTCCATGGTTTCCAGGTCTTGGAGGACGTTCCATTCGCTTCATTCCGGCCCATATTATAGCAGTTTCCCCCTCAGCAGTCTCTGTAACTAGTCCAGTACAGAATTTAGAATTCACAAACTAAGAATGGGTTAAAACACTTCCTCCATTGGAAACCAAGCCCAGCCAGCACCTGTAACCTTCATTAGTTTAACCAAGCCCAGCCAGCACCTGTAACCTTCATTATTTTAACCAAGCCCAGCCAGCACCTGTAACCTTCATTATTTTAACCAAGCCCAGCCAGCACCTGTAACCTTCATTATTTTAACCAAGCCCAGCCAGCACCTGTAACCTTCATTATTTTAACCAAGCCCAGCCAGCACCTGTAACATTATTTTAACCAAGCCCAGCCAGCACCTTCATTATTTTAACCAAGCCCAGCCCAGTAACCTGTAACCTTCATTATTTTAACCAAGCCCAGCCAGCACCTGTAACCTTCATTATTTTAACCAAGCCCAGCCAGCACCTGTAACCTTCATTATTTTAACCAAGCCCAGCCAGCACCTGTAACCTTCATTATTTTAACCAAGCCCAGCCAGCACCTGTAACCTTCATTATTTTAACCAAGCCCAGCCAGCACCTGTAACCTTCATTATTTTAACCAAGCCCAGCCAGCAGCCCAGCCAGCACCTGTAACCTTCATTATTTTAACCAAGCCCAGCCAGCACCTGTAACCTTCATTATTTTAACCAAGCCCAGCCAGCACCTGTAACCTTCATTAGTTTAACCAAGCCCAGCCAGCACCTGTAACCTTCATTATTTTAACCAAGCCCAGCCAGCACCTGTAACCTTCATTAGTTTAACCAAGCCCAGCCAGCACCTGCAACTTCATGAAATTAAGGTTAACATCTCACCTTTCTGGTAAACATATAGCTGTTTTTAAGCTAGTTTCCCACAACTCTACACGTTTTGTCATGGGGCTAAGAGAAAATGTGCAGTTTTAATGCAAATTTCCTGAAATTCTACACATTTTGCCTGTTCTGAAACCTGTGTCACACGAAGCAATTTAGACGCAATTTCTGTCGGCCCGATGCAAGTTACAAGAGACGTCATCAACGTTTCTGAAACACAAACCTGTCGTACATCACATCATGTTTTCATAAAATATTTGTTTATCCAAATGTTTAGTAATTGTAACCACATCAATATAGACAGCTAGTTGTCTATTTGCCAACCATGTTTTTGATGTACTTGATACCATTGATGATGAGCTGAGTTTAGCTAGCTAGCTAGTGCAGTTCATGTTAAACCATTTACTGTTGAAGTCGGAAGTTTACATGCACTTTAGGTTGGAGTCATTAACTCGTTTTTCAACCACTCCACAAATATCTTGTTAACAAACTGTAGTTTTGGCGAGTCGGTTAGGACATCTACTTTGTGCATGACACAAGTCATTTCTCCAACAATTGTTTACAGAAAGATTATTTCACTTATAATTCACTGTATCGCCATTCTAGTGGGTCAGAAGTTTACATACACTAAGTTGACTGTGCCTTTAAACAGCTTGGAAAATTCCAGAAAATAATGTCATGGCTTTAGAGGCTTCTGATAGGCTAATTGACATCATTTGAGTCAATTGGAGGTGTACCTGTGGATGTATTTCAAGGTCTACCTTCAAACTCAGTGCCTCTTTGCTTGACATCATGGGAAAATCAAAAGAAATCAGCCAAGACCTCAGAAAAAAAATTGTAGACCTCCACAAGGTTCATTCTTGGGAGCAATTTCCAAATGCCTGAAGGTACCACGTTCATCTGTACAAACAATAGTACGCAAGTATAAACACCATGGGACTACGCAGCCATCATACCGCTCAGGAAGGAGACGCGTTCTGTCTCCTAGAGATGAACATACTTTGGTGAAAAAAGTGCAAATCAATCCCAGAACAACAGCAAAGGACCTTGTGAAGATGCTGGAGGAAGCAGGTACAAAAGTATCTATATCCACAGTAAATCGAGTCCTATGTCGACATAACCTGAAAGGCCGCTCAGCAAGAAAGAAGCCACTGCTCCAAAACCGCCATCAAAAAGCCAGACTATGGTTTGTAACTGCACATGGGGACAAAGATCGTACTTTTTGGAGAAATGTCCACTGGTCTGACGAAACAAATAGGGAACTGTTTGGCCATAATGACCATCGTTATGTTTGGAGAAAATTTGGGGATGCTTGCAAGCTGAAGAACACCATCCCAACCGTGAAGCACGGGGGCGGTGGCATCATGTTGTGGGGGTGCTTTGCTGCAGGAGGGACTGGTGCACTTCACAAAATAGATGGCATCATGAGGAAGGAAAATTATGTGGATATATTGAAGCAACATCTCAAGACATCAGTTAAAGCTTGGTCGCAAATGGGTCTTCTAAATGGACAATGACCTCAAGCATACTTCCAAAGTTGTGGCAAAATGGCTTAAGGAGAACAAAGTCAAGATATTGGAGTGGCCATCAGAAAGCCCTGACCTCAATCCTATAGAAAATTTGTGGGCAGATCTGAAAAAGCATGTGCGAGCAAGGAGGCCTACAAACCTGACTCAGTTACACCAGCTCTGTCAGGAGGAATGGGCCAAAATTCACCACAGAAATAAATCATTCTCTCTGGGCGTGAGTTGGGGTGGGCAGTCTGTTTGTTTTTCTATGCTGGTTTTTGAGTTTGGCCTGGTATGGTTGTCTCATCAGAGGCAGATGTCGTTAGTTGTCTCTGATTGAGAATCATACTTAGGTAGCCTTTTCCCACCTGTGTTTTGTGGGTGTTTATTTTTCCGTTTCAGTGTTGGCACCATTCGGGACTGTTTCGGTTTTCATTTTGATTCTCTTGTTATTTTGTATTAATTAAATCATTATGGATACATACCACGCTGCATTTTTGGTCCGATCCTTGCTACTCCTCGTCAGAAGAAGAGGACGAGAATCATTACAGAGATAGAAGCTGTTGTTCAGTCTCTCGGTCCCAGCTTTGATGCACTGACTATTTTTTAAATTTATTTAATCTATTTTCGAATAAGGCTGTAAAGTAAATTTTTGGGGAAAAGTCAAGGGGTCTGACTACTTTCCAAATGCAGCGTATATCATATTTTTTGTAGTAAATAATTTCAGCCGGCACAACCTATTCTTCTCTTCACTGCCACCTACATTTGGGCTTTCAGCTAACTCCTAGTCTCCAGTCCACACTGCCTTGCCTGTGGGCTTTCAGCTAACTCCTAGTCTCCAGTCCACACTGCCTTGTCTGTGGGCTTTCAGCTAACTCCTAGTCTCCAGTCCACACTGCCTTGTCTGTGGGCTTTCAGCTAACTCCTAGTCTCCAGTCCACACTGCCTTGTCTGTGGGCTTTCAGCTAACTCCTAGTCTCCAGTCCACACTGCCTTGTCTGTGGGCTTTCAGCTAACTCCTAGTCTCCAGTCCACACTGCCTTGTCTGTGGGCTTTCAGCTAACTCCTAGTCTCCAGTCCACACTGCCTTGCCTGTAACTTGGAGCGTCTCCAAAGACAGTTCATCTCTGTCTCTCTCTCTCTGTCTCCCTCCCTCTCTCTCTCTCTCTGTCTCCCTCCCTCTCTCTCTCTCTCTCTGTCTCCCTCCCTCTCTCTCTGTCTCCCTCCCTCTCTCTCTCTCTCTCTCTCTCTGTCTCCCTCCCTCTCTCTCTCTCTGTCTCCCTCCCTCTCTCCCTCTCTGTCTCCCTCCCTCTCCCGCTCTGTCTCCCATTCTCTCTGTCTCTCTCCCGCTCTGTCTCCCATTCTCCCTCCCTCTCCCCGCCCTCTCTCCCTCTTTCCCTCTGTCTCCTGCCCACCCTCCCTCCCTCTCTCTCTCTCTCTGTCTCCCTCCCTCTCCCGCTCTGTCTCCCTCTCTGTCTCTCTCCCGCTCTGTCTCCCATTCTCCCTCTTTCCCTCTGTCTCCTGCCCACCCTCCCTCCCTCTCCCTCCCCCTCTCTCTCTCTCTCTCTCTCCTCCCTCTGTCTCCCTCTCTCCCTCTGTCTCCCTCCACCTCTCTCTCCCTCTGTCTCCCTCCACCTCTCTCTCCCTGTCTCCCTCCCCTCTCTCTCTCTCTCTCTCTCTCCCCCTCTGTCTCCCTCTCTCTCTCCCTCTCTGTCTCCCTCCCTCTCTGTCTCCCTCCCTCTCTCCCTCTCTGTCTCCCTCCCTCTCTGTCTCTCTCCCGCTCTGTCTCCCATTCTCCCTCCCTCTCCCCTGCCCTCTCTCCCTCTTTCCCTCTGTCTCCCGCCCACCCTCCCTCCCTCCCTATCCCTTGTTCTCTCTTTTTTGCTGGCCTCAGTATTCTAAAGCAATGAAATTCCTGAAGGGTTGCTAGTGCCCTTCCAGAATGACTTATGGTAGGAAATCGCTCCCCGCTTACAATTAAAAACCTGTAGGAGCTTGTTTTTTTTGTGTTTGTTTTTTTTAAACCAATGGCCATTTGTTTTCTTGAAATATACTGTAGGTCAGGGCCACTTCAATAATCCTCTGAAGTTGCAAAGCTGCATCGGCAACATTAAAATGACGTATTGGATGTAGATTCCTATTAACACACACTTACTGTCTTTTGATGCGTTGTAGATGACCAATGTGTAGTGTAGTGCAGGCCGTTTGCTGATAGCTGCAGACTCATTCGCTATAATACTCTGTACTCTCTCCTTGTTAATCAGACTGATACATCTGTCTATAATACTCTGTACTCTCTCCTTGTTAATCAGACTGGTACATCTGTCTATAATACTCTCTCCTTGTTAATCAGACTGATACATCTGTCTATAATACTCGGTACTCTCTCCTTGTTAATCAGACTGGTACATCTGTCTATAATACTCTGTACTCTCTCCTTGTTAATCAGACTGATACATCTGTCTATAATACTCTGTACTCTCTCCTTGTTAATCAGACTGGTACATCTGTCTATAATACTCTCTCCTTGTTAATCAGACTGATACATCTGTCTATAATACTCGGTACTCTCATTCATCCTTTCAAGTTCATGAAGTGAGCATGATGTTCCTATCAAATAGTCAGTTGATTCCCTTTTAACCAGGCATCCCATAATAGGGGATTGTTTACTCTCAACAACACCCTCCTCCTTCCACTGATTCTGATTTCTGGCTCTGATAACACACCTCTCGGTTCTGCTATGGTGGACCCTTCCAGGATTTATGGAGTCGACTTTTTGATTCTTGGTGGTTAAGGTGTGGAGTAATCTCAACATTTTTTTTGTCGACTCCACACCTCTCGGTTCTGCTTCTCGCCGCATAGTGCTTTAAGTAACTGAATTTGAATGTGTGTTCCAACTAAGGTATCAAGTAAACAGTAGAGATTACCTATCCGTGAGTCAATTCAATTCCCTCCATGTGTCCCATAATAGTTCATCTAATTTAAAACAACCTCCTTCTTGATTCCACTTTCTCCATGATCTGATTTCCCGGTGTGATAACAGTTGGTGCACCTCGGTTCCTCTGGACGTTGTTGTTCTTTAAACTGAGAGCCACTTCCTGTCTTTTATACCAGGACAGGATGTACCTCACCTCAACATCCTGTCTGTTATACCAGGACAGGATAATCTCTACCTCACCTCAACATCCTGTCTGTTATACCAGGACAGGATGTACCTCATCTCAACATCCTTTCTGTTATACCAGGACAGGATGTACCTCACCTCAACATCCTGTCTGTTATACCAGGACAGGATGTACCTCATCTCACCATCCTGTCTGTTATACCAGGACAGGATGTACCTCACCTCAACATCCTGTCTGTTATACCAGGACATGATGTACCTTACCTCAACATCCTGTCTGTTATACCAGGACAGGAGGTACATCACCTCAACATCCTGTCTGTTATACCAGGACAGGATGTACCTCACCTCAACATTCTGTCTGTTATACCAGGACAGGATGTACTTTACCTCAACATCCTGTCTGTTATACCAGGACAGGTGTGCTTTACCTCAACATCCTGTCTGTTATACCAGGACAGGATGTACCTCACCTCAACATCCTGTCTGTTATACCAGGACAGGATGTACCTCACCTTAACTTCCTTTCTGTTATACCAGGACAGGATGTACCTCACCTCAACATCCTGTCTTTTATACCAGGACAGGATGTACCTCACCTCAACATCCTGTCTTTTATACCAGGACAGGATGTACCTCACCTCAACATCCTGTCTGTTATACCAAGACAGGATGTACCTCACCTCAACATCCTGTCTGTTATACCAGGACATGATGTACCTCACCTCAATATAGTTCATTCAGACCAGAGAGGTTCTACTGAGCCTGGTTTTCAGAGGTATGACGCACACACTGTCTCCAAGATGGATGGCTGCAATCGCCAGCGATGTGCCACAAATGACCCAATAAAACGGCAGCACACCAAGCTGTAGTGTGAATCATGAGGAGAGGAGGGGCACCTGGCCACCCGGCTGCTAAGCAATATATGGATGGGATTTACTAAGTCATTAGTAGTGGGGCTGGCTCTCTCTCTCTCACTGTCTCTCTGTCTCTCTCTCACTGTCTCTCTCTCTCTCACTCCCATTCTGTCTCTCTCCCACTCTGTCTCTCTCTCTCCCTCCTCTCTCTCACTGTCTCTCTCTCTCTCTCTCACTCCCATTCTGTCTCTCTCCCTCTCTCTCTCTCTCTCTCCCTCCTCTCTCTCACTGTCTCTCTCTCTCACTCCCTCTCGCTATCTGTTTCTCACTGCATCTCTCTCTCCTCTTTCTCTCTTCTCTCTCTCTCTTCTCTCTCTCTGCAGGCTGGCTGTGTGGGGTAATGGTGTTAGAGCTATAAAGGGAGGTTTTATTTGTGAGCTGATGGATTTGTTATAAGGATCCGTTTCAGTAATGTTGGTAATCAAAGGCACAAAGTCATGATGAGATGACATAGGGTGACAGTGGAGGAGGAGTTCCAGACTCCAGGGCCGGCGCCACAACCAATCAGTTGGACGGGGCATTTCATTTCCATGGGGAAGGGGGGGGTCACGTGACCTCCTATGTGCGTGCAACATTTTCTATGGGTTTTATATTAACTGACATGTCATTTTACTCTAAAAATCTATTCCCTTTTAATGTTGAATGAACACAACCAGTCATGATGTTTTGATCTGATTTGTCAGACAAATCACTTTAAAAATAAAATTAAAAGCACATTACAAGGGAAGGCAGGTGATAAGTGAGTCCAGGTGAGTCCAATAACGCTGAAGCGCGTGCCGAGGGAAGGCAGGTGATAAGTGAGTCCAGGTGAGTCCAATAACGCTGAAGCGCGTTACGAGGGAAGGCAGGTGATAAGTGAGTCCAATAACGCTGAAGGGAAGGCAGGTGATAAGTGAGTCCAATAACGCTGAAGGGAAGGCAGGTGATAAGTGAGTCCAATAACGCTGAAGGGAAGGCAGGTGATAAGTGAGTCCAGGTGAGTCCAATAACGCTGAAGGGAAGGCAGGTGATAAGTGAGTCCAGGTGAGTCCAACGCTGAACGCTACGAGGGAAGGCAGGTGATAAGTGAGTCCAGGTGAGTCCAATAACGCTGAAGCGCGTGACGAGGGAAGGCAGGTGATAAGTGAGTCCAGGTGAGTCCAATAACGCTGAAGCGCGTTACGAGGGAAGGCAGGTGATAAGTGAGTCCAGGTGAGTCCAATAACGCTGAAGCGCGTTACGAGGGAAGGCAGGTGATAAGTGAGTCCAGGTGAGTCCAATAACGCTGAAGCGCGTTACGAGGGAAGGCAGGTGATAAGTGAGTCCAGGTGAGTCCCAACGCTAACGCTACGAGGGAAGGCAGGTGATAAGTGAGTCCAGGTTACGTTACGAGGGAAGGCAGGTGATAAGTGAGTCCAGGTGAGTCCAATAACGCTGAAGCGCGTTACGAGGGAAGGCAGGTGATAAGTGAGTCCAGGTGAGTCCAATAACGCTGAAGCGCGTTACGAGGGAAGGCAGGTGATAAGTGAGTCCAGGTGAGTCCAATAACGCGAGGGAAGGCAGGTGATAAGTGAGTCCAGGTGAGTCCAATAACGGAAGGCAGGTGATAAGTGAGTCCAGGTGAGTCCAATAACGCTGAAGCGCGTTACGAGGGAAGGCAGGTGATAAGTGAGTCCAGGTGAGTCCAATAACGCTGAAGCGTTACGAGGGAAGGCAGGTGATAAGTGAGTCCAGGTGAGTCCATAACGCTGAACGCTGAAGGGAAGGCAGGTGATAAGTGAGTCCAGGTGAGGGAAGGCAGGTGATAAGTGAGTCCAGGTGAGTCCAATAACGCTGAAGCGCGTTACGAGGGAAGGCAGGTGATAAGTGAGTCCAGGTGAGTCCAATAACGCTGAAGCGCGTTACGAGGGAAGGCAGGGGAAGTGAGTCCAGGTGAGATAACGTGAGTCCAGGTGAGTGAGTCCAAGTCCAACGCTGAAGCGCGTTACGAGGGAAGGCAGGTGATAAGTGAGTCCAGGTGAGTCCAATAACGCTGAAGCGCGTTACGAGGGAAGGCAGGTGATAAGTGAGTCCAGGTGAGTCCAATAACGCTGAAGCGCGTTACGAGGGAAGGCAGGTGATAAGTGAGTCCAGGTGAGTCCAATAACGCTGAATTGGTTGCAAAAGAGCAGAAAAGTTAAAAACGTATGGGGGAAGGCAGGTGATAAGTGAGTCCAGGTGAGTCCAGGTGATAACGTGAGTCCAGGTGAAGGCGCGTAACGCTACGAGCGGGAAGGCAGGTGATAAGCTGAGTCCAGGTGAGTCCAATAACGCTGAAGCGTGTTACGAGGGAAGGCAGGTGATAAGTGAGTCCAGGTGAGTCCAATAACGCTGAAGCAGTTTTACTAGGTAAGCTTGGCGGCGTGAGTGGTCCAGGATGAAGCGTGCGTTACGAGGGAAGGCAGGTGATAAGTGAGTCCAGGTGAGTCCAATAACGCTGAAGGGAAGGCAGGTGATAAGTGAGTCCAGGTGAGTCCAATAACGCTGAAGCGCGTTACGAGGGAAGTGTATGATGGATGGCAGGAGTGTATGATGGATGGCAGGAGTGTATGATGGATGGCAGGAGTGTATGATGGATGGCAGGAGTGTATGATGGATGGCAGGAGTGTATGATGGATGGCAGGAGTGTATGATGGATGGCAGGAGTGTATGATGGATGGCAGGAGTGTATGATGGATGGCAGGAGTGCGTGATGCAGGGCAACCTGGCGCCCTCAAGCACCAGGGGGAGGGAAGAGCGGGAGCAGACGAGCTGAGGGATATATAACTATGTGGTGAGGGAGGAGGGAGGCAGGGGGGAGGGAGGGAGGAAGGAAGGGGAGGAGGGAAGAGCGGGAGCAGACGTGACACGCTGTGCACCGGCCAACCTTCCTTCAATTCGCAAATGGCTGAAACTATCTCACCAGGAGAAACCATCCGAGCGAGTGAAACAGCGCCCCCTCTGCCTTACTATGTGTAGCCCATGTATTTGATGCTGTCTGGCCAAAAAGAGTATGACATGCCAGACAGCATTATATTCTGAGAACATGGACTACATATTCTGAGAGAGAGAGATGCTGTTTCACTGTCCAGACAGCATCAGATACATGGTCTACACATACTGAGACAGAGAGGTGCTGTGAGGTGCTGTTTCACTGTCCAGACAGCATCAGATACATGGTCTACACATACTGAGACAGAGAGGTGCTGTTTCACTGTCCAGACAGCATCAGATACATGGTCTACACATACTGAGACAGAGAGATGCTGTTTCACTGACCAGACAGCATCAGATACATGGTCTACACATACTGACTGACACAGAGGGGTGCTGTTTCACTGACCAGACAGCATCAGATACATGGTCTACACATACTGAGACAGAGAGGTGCTGTTTCACTGTCCAGACAGCATCAGATACATGGTCTACACATACTGAGACAGAGAGGTGCTGTTTCACTGTCCAGACAGCATCAGATACATGGTCTACACATACTGAGACAGAGAGGTGCTGTTTCACTGACCAGACAGCATCAGAAACATGGTCTACACATACTGAGACGGAGAGATGCTGTTTCAGTAACTCGGATGATTTATCTGTGATTGATGCGTCTTTCTGTCGGTGCTCTTCTGTCCAAAAAAAGTATGAATATTTAAATATTTTATTTGGACGGGCCTGGCCCCATAAGGCCCGGACATACTGTCGACCCTGGT
>NW_024609135.1:47500-97500 GCF_018296145.1 Oncorhynchus tshawytscha
TAAATAAGGTATTTTTGTCTTTTTAATTTAGACATTTGCAAGAAATAAAAATAATAAAAACTGTTTTCACTAACTTAAGGTTAAATAAAAAAATATATAAATCAAATCTATACACAATACCCCATAATGACAGGATCTTATTTACATTTTTACCTTTATATAACTAGTCAGTTAAGAACAAATTCTTATTTGCAATGACGGCCTACACCGGGCCAAACCGTAACCCAGACGACGCTGGGACAATTGTGCGCCGCCCTATGGGACTCCAAATCACGGCCGGTTGTGAAACAGCCTGGAATCAAACCAGGGTCTGTAGTGACGACCCTAGCACTGAGATGCAGTACCTTAAACCGATGCACCATTCGGGAGGATTATTAGGAGTATTTAAATATATATATATATTTTAGAATAAGTCTGTAAGTCTGTGTATATATATATATATTTTTTTATTTTTTTTTTTATTTTATTTATTTAATAAGTCTGTAACGTAACAAAATGTGGAAAACGTCAAGGGGTCTGAATACTTTATGAATACCTTATGAATACAAATCAAATCAAATTTTATTTGTCACATACACATTGTTAGCAGATGTTAATGCGAGTGTAGCGAAATGCTTGTGAGAATACTTTGAATACTTTGTGAATACTTTATGAATAGCTTCTAAATACTTTGTGAATACTTCATGAATACTTTATGAATACCTTCTAAATACTTTGTGAATACTTTATGAATACTTTGTGAATACTTCATGAATACTTTATGAATACCTTCTAAATACTTTGTGAATACTTCATGAATACTTTATGAATACCTTCTAAATACATTGTGAATACTTTATGAATACTTTGAGTACTTTATGAATACTTTATGAATACTTTATGAATAGCTTCTAAATACTTTGTGAATACTTTATGAATACTTTGTGAATAGCTTCTAAATACTTTGTGAATACTTCACGAATACTTTATGAATACCTTCTAAATATTTTGTGAATACTTCATGAATACTTTATGAATACCTTCTAAATACTTTGTGAATACTTTATGAATACCTTCTAAATACTTTATGAATACTTCATGAATACTTTATGAATACCTTCTAAACACTTTGTGAATACTTAATGAATACTTTATGAATACCTTCTAAATACTTTATGAATACTTTGTGAATACTTCATGAATACTTTATGAATACCTTCTAAATACTTTGTGAATACTTTATGAATACTTTGAATAGCTTCTAAATACTTTGTGAATACTTCACGAATACTTTATGAATACCTTCTAAATACTTTGTGAATACTTCATGAATACTTTATGAATACCTTCTAAATACTTTGTGAATACTTTATGAATACTTTCTGAATACCTTCTAAATACTTTGTGAATACTTTATGAATACTTTATAAATACTTTATAAATACTTTGTGAATACTTCATGAATACTTTATGAATACCTTCTAAATACTTTGTGAATACTTTATGAATACCTTCTAAATACTTTATGAATACTTCATGAATACTTTATGAATACCTTCTAAATACTTTGTGAATACTTTATGTTTTGCTATGATTGTTGTTTTTCCCAATAGTTTCTTCTCTGGGTCGAAATGACCCCCAGTTGGTAATATGTAAAATATGTTGGTAGTATGAAAGGGGTTTAAACATCCCAGCTCCAGCTGGGACAGTACAAGGTGCTTACCTCAGAGAATTAAAGATGTAAGTTTGTCAGGATATTTTCAGACCTCAAAATGTGGATATGTGTCAAGAATGTGTGAGAAAAGCCCACGTCCCAGTCCATCTGTTGTGTAGATACGTTTCGTGTTTCAATCTAAAATGAATGGAAAAGATAAGCACCGTATACTGTATGCGAATATATTTATGACTGAGTGAGTCGACTGTACTGACGCTAGACCTCTGCATACGATGTCCATAATGGCTCTTCATTTCTCTAAGCCTGGTCCCAGATCTGTTTTTGTGGTCGTACAGCTAACTCTTACGGTTATCGTCATGACAGCACAAACAGATCTTGGACCAGGTTAAACCACTCCTTGCCTTGTAAAACAAAAGAGCCAAAAACCCATAGGGTTATGTGTGTGGATGTTTCCTGACCTTCTCCTGCCTGTGTGTCCTAGGTTACATGGGAGATTCCACGAGCTGGCTCCTCACCTAGTACCACTGGACTACACCAACCAGCCTGACATCAGACTCCCCCTGGCGCTCATCGTCAGCATGCCAGAACTAAAGGTATCTGGTTCCGATGTTCTGGGGGGGGGGTTGTTGTTGTTGTTATTGATACTCGTTTGGTGTTAATGTCAGTTAAGTGTAAATATTTAGCTTCTTAATAAATTGAACTTTAAAGTTCACACTTAAATGATCTGTTCTTCAGGGTTTTCTGACCGGCTGCGAGGATATTTAATACACACCACCTGTATGTGTTATGAGCTGATAAATCTCATGTAGAACTCATCTCTTTGGTCCTCTATTCAATGTTATTGTAAGACATTAAGCTTATAAGCGTAACTTGTTCTAGCCAACCCTACAGTGAGGTGATATGGGCCAGTAGATAGTTGCTTGGTAACAGGGAGGTGATATGGGCCAGTAGATAGTTGCTTGGTAACAGGGAGGTAATATGGAGCAGTAGATAGTTGTTTGGTAACAGGGAGGTGATATGGGCCAGTAGATAGTTGCTTGGTAACAGGGAGGTGATATGGGCCAGTAGATAGTTGCTTGGTAACAGTGAGGTGATATGGGCCAGTAGATAGTTGCTTAGTAACAGGGAGGTGATAGTTTCTTAGCAACAGGGAGGTGATATGGGCCAGTAGATAGTTGCTTGGTAACAGTGAGGTGATATGAGCCTGTTGATCGTTTCTTGGTAACAGTGAGGTGATATGGGCCAGTAGATAGTTGCTTAGTAACACGGAGGTGATATGGGCCAGTGGATAGTTGCTTGGTAACAGTGAGGTGATATGGGCCAGTAGATAGTTGCTTAGTAACAGGGAGGTGATATGGGCCAGTAGATAGTTTCTTAGCAACAGGGAGGTGATATGGGCCAGTAGATAGTTGCTTAGTAACATGGAGGTGATATGGGCCAGTGGATAGTTGCTTGGTAACAGGGAGGGAATATGGGCCAGTAGATAGTTGCTTGGTAACAGGGAGGTGATATGGGCCAGTAGATAGTTTCTTAGTAACAGGGAGGGAATATGGGCCAGTAGATAGTTGCTTGGTAACATGGAGGTGATATGGGCCAGTGGATAGTTGCTTAGTAACAGGGAGGTGATATGGGCCAGTGGATAGTTGCTTGGTAACAGGGAGGTGATATGGGCCAGTAGATAGTTGCTTGGTCACAGGGAGGGAATATGGGCCAGTAGATAGTTGCTTGGTAACAGGGAGGGAATATGGGCCAGTAGATAGTTGCTTAGTAACAGGGAGGTAATATGGAGCAGTAGATAGTTGCATGGTAACAGGGAGGTGATATGGGCCAGTAGATAGTTGCTTAGTAACAGGGAGGTAATATGGAGCAGTAGATAGTTGCATGGTAACAGGGAGGTGATATGGGCCAGTAGATAGTTGCTTGGTAACAGGGAGGTAATATGGAGCAGTAGATAGTTGCTTGGTAACAGGGAGGGAATATGGGCCAGTAGATAGTTGCTTAGTAACAGGGAGGTAATATGGAGCAGTAGATAGTTGCATGGTAACAGGGAGGTGATATGGGCCAGTAGATAGTTGCTTGGTAACAGGGAGGTGATATGGAGCAGTAGACAGTTGCTTAGTAACAGGGAGGTAATATGGAGCAGTAGATAGTTGCTTGGTAACAGGGAGGTAATATGGAGCAGTAGATAGTTGCTTAGTAACAGGGAGGGAATATGGAGCAGTAGATAATTGCTTGGCAACAGGGAAGTAATATGGAGCAGTAGATAGTTGCTTGGCAACAAGGAGGTAATATGGAGCAGTAGATAATTGCTTGGCAACAGGGAGGTAATATGGAGCAGTAGATAATTGCTTGGCAACAGGGAAGTAATATGGAGCAGTAGATAGTTGCTTGGTAACAGGGAGGTAATATGGAGCAGTAGATAGTTGCTTAGTAACAGGGAGGGAATATGGAGCAGTAGATAGTTGCTTAGTAACAGGGAGGTAATATGGAGCAGTAGATAGTTGCATGGTAACAGGGAGGTGATATGGGCCAGTAGATAGTTGCTTGGTAACAGGGAGGTAATATGGAGCAGTAGACAGTTGCTTAGTAACAGGGAGGTGATATGGAGCAGTAGATAGTTGCTTGGCAACAAGGAGGTAATATGGGGCAGTAGATAATTGCTTGGCAACAGGGAGGTAATATGGAGCAGTAGATAATTGCTTGGCAACAGGGAAGTAATATGGAGCAGTAGATAGTTGCTTGGCAACAGGGAGGTAATATGGAGCAGTAGATAGTTGCTTGGTAACAGGGAGGGAATATGGAGCAGTAGATAGTTGCTTTGTAACAGGGAGGTGATATGGAGCAGTAGATAGTTGCTTGGTAACAGGGAGGTAATATGGAGCAGTAGATAGTTGCTTTGTAACAGGGAGGGAATATGGAGCAGTAGATAGTTGCTTTGTAACAGGGAGGTGATATGGAGCAGTAGATAGTTGCTTGGTACCAGTGAAGATTCATGTGATCGTTACTACTGATGTGTTAAGGCTGTTTCCTGGTGAGCAGCATTCCATTCAACCTCTGCTGACTCAACCTCGATTGTGATTAGTCAGCCTCAATATGTCTCCATCCCCTCCCTCCCTCCACCCCTCCCTCCAGCTAGCCCAGCAGTGCACAGCCCAGTCACCAGAGCCCACACAGACAGACAGGGTCATTTAAACAGAGGAGCGAGAGAACAGGGACTCAGTCTGTGGTGATATTGTTGAGTCATCATGTCTCTCTTCTTTTTCTTGCCTTGTCCGATCGGTCGTTTGAGTTCTTCTTTTAATAAATCAGGATCTGTGATCACGCAGTGCTCAGTAAACATACTGTAGAACATTGGTTGCGCTACCGTTGCAGCACACTGTTGGGAGCATAAGTCAGTCTTTATAAAACAAATATGGTATGGCTTTTCCAAGACAGATAACATCAGAGCCTAGCGAACTACTTATAACAGACCCAACAACATCAGAGCCTAGCGAACTACTTATAACAGACCCAACAACACCAGAGACTAGCGAACTACTTATAACAGACCCAACAACATCAGAGCCTAGCGAACTACTTATAACAGACCCAACAACATCAGAGCCTAGCGAACCACTTATAACAGAACCAACAACATCAGAGCCTAGCAAACTACTTATAACAGAACCATCAACACCAGACCATTCCACTTATAACAGACCCAACAACACCAGACCATTCCACTTACAACAGACCCAACAACACCAGACCATTCCACTTACAACAGACCCAACAACACCAGACCATTCCACTTACAACAGACCCAACAACACCAGTCGATTCCACTTACAACAGACCCAACACACCAGTCCATTCCACTTACAACAGACACCACAACAGACCCAACAACACCAGTCGATTCCACTTACAACAGACCCAACAACACCAGTCCATTCCACTTACAACAGACCCAACAACACCAGTCCATTCCACTTACAACAGACCCAACAACACCAGTCCATTCCACTTACAACAGACCCAACAACACCAGTCCATTCCACTTACAACAGACCCAACAACACCAGTCCATTCCACTTACAACAGACCAGTCCATTCTACAACACCAGTCCGTTCCAATTACAACAGACCCAACAACACCAGTCCGTTCCACTTACAACAGACCCAACAACACCAGTCCATTCCACTTACAACAGACCCAACAACACCAGTCTATTCCACTTATAACAGACCCAACAACACCAGTCCATTCCACTTACAACAGACCCAACAACACCAGTCTATTCCACTTATAACAGACCCAACAACACCAGTCCATTCCACTTACAACAGACCCAACAACACCAGTCCATTCCACCTACAACAGACCCAATAACACCAGTCCATTCCACTTACAACAGATCCAACAACACCAGTCCATTCCACTTACAACAGACCCAGCAACACCAGTCCAACGCTTTGAGTTAATAGCAGACTAATGTTGTTCACATTTGGCGATGGGTGAAATTGATCAGAATCTCAACAGAAACACAAATGTCTATTTTGAAACATCAATTTTGACTATAGATCTTTGAGCAGTTAAAAAATATATGCTTATTTTGGGAGATTTGTCATTTACCAATTTGGGTTGTAAAATGACGCCAGTTGGTGCTTTTGGGGTTTAAAAGGCCTTTAAGATGATTGAGTGCAATTCCATGGTAACAGAATGGTGCTGAGACTCAAACCCCAAACAGCAAGCAATGCAGGTGTAGAAGCACGGTGGCTAGGAGAAACTCCCTAGAAAGGCAGGAACCTAGGAAGAAACCTAGAGAGGAACCAGACCATGAGGGGTGGCTAGTCCTCTCCTGGCTGTGCCGGGTGGAGATTATAACAGAACATGGCCAAGATGTTCAAATGTTCATAGATGACCAGCAGGGTCAAATAATAATAATCACAGTGGCTGTCGAGGGTGCAACAAGTCAGCACCTCAGGAGTAAATGTCAGTTGGCTTTTCATTGCCGATCATTGAGAGTATCTCTGCCGCTCCTGCTGTCTCTAGAAAACAGCAGGTCTGGGACAGGTAGCATGTCCGGTGAACAGGTCAGGGTTCCATAGCTGCAGGCAGAACAGTTGAAACTGGAGCAGCAGCACGGCCAGGTGGACTGGGGACAGCAAGGAGTCATCAGGCTAGGTAGTCCTGAGGCATGGTCCTAGGGCTCAGGTCCTCCGAGAGAGAGAAAAAAAGAAAGAAAGTAAGAAAGAAAGAGAGAGAAAGAAAGAGAGAAAGAGAGAAAGAGAGAAAAATAAAGAGAGAATTAGAGAAAGAGAGAAAAAGAAAGAGAGAATTAGAGAGAGCATACTTAAATTCACACAGGACTCCGGATAAGACAGGAGAAATACTCCAGATATACAGACTGACCCTAGCCCCCCGACACAAACTACTGCAGCATAAATACTGGAGGCTGAGATAGGAGGGGTCGGGAGACACTGTGGCCCCATCTGACGATACCCCCGAACAAGGCCAATCAGGCAGGATATAACCCCACCCGCTTTGTCAAAGCACAACCCCCACACCACTAGAGGGATATCTTCAACCACCAACTTACCATCCTGAGACAGGGCCGAGTATAGCCCACAAAGATCTCCGCCATGGCACAACCCAAAGGGGGGCTACAACCCGGACAGGAAGATCACGTCAGTGACTCAACCCACTCAAGTGACACACCACTCCTAGGGACAGCATGGAAGAGCACCAGTAAGCCAGTGACTCAGCCCCTGTAATAGGGTTAGAGGCAGAGAATCCCAGTGGAGAGAGGGGAACCGACCAGGCAGAAACAGCAAGGGCGGTTCGTTGCTCCAGAGCCTTTCCGTTCACCTTCCCACTCCTGGGCCAGACTACACTCAATCATATGACCCACTGAAGAGATGAGTCTTCAGTAAAGACTTAAAGGTTGAGACCGAGTTTGCGTCTCTGACATGGGTAGGCAGACCGTTCCATAAAAATGGAGCTCTATAGGAGAAAGCCCTGCCTCCAGCTGTTTGCTTAGAAATTCTAGGGACAATTAGGAGGCCTGCGTCTTGTGACCGTAGCGTACGTGTAGGTATGTACGGCAGGACCAAATCAGAGAGATAGGTAGGAGCAAGCCCATGTAATGCTTTGTAGGTTAGCAGTAAAACCTTGAAATCAGCCCTTGCTTTGACAGGAAGCCAGTGTAGAGAGGCTAGCACTGGAGTAATATGATCAAATTTTTTGGTTCTAGTCAGGATTCTAGCAGCCGTATTTAGCACCAACTGAAGTTTATTTAGTGCTTTATCCGGGTAGCCCGAAAGTAGAGCATTGCAGTAGTCTAACCTAGAAGTGACAAAAGCATGGATTAATTTTTCTGCATCATTTTTGGACAGAAGGTTTCTGTTTTTTGCAATGTTACGTAGATGGAAAAAAGCTGTCCTTGAAATGGTCTTGATATGTTCTTCAAAAGAGAGATCAGGGTCCAGAGTAATGCCGAGGTCCTTCACAGTTTTATTTGAGACGACTGTACAACCATCAAGATTAATTGTCAGATCCATCAGAAGATATTTTTGTTTCTTGGGACCTAGAACTAGCATCTCTGTTTTGTCCGAGTTTAAAAATAGAACATTTGCAGCCATCCACTTCCTTATGTCTGAAACACATGCTTCTAGCGAGGGCAATTTTGGGGCTTCACCATGTTTCATTGAAATGTACAGCTGTGTGTCATCCGCATAGCAGTGAAAGTTAACATTATGTTTTCGAATAACATCCCCAAGAGGTAAAATATATAGTGAAAACAATAGTGGTCCCAAAACGGAACCTTGAGGAACACCGAAATGTACAGTTGATTTGTCAGAGGACAAACCATCCACAGAGACAAACTGATATCTTTCCAAAAGATAAGATCTAAACCAGGCCAGAACTCTAAACCAGGCCAGTCTGTGTAGACTAATTTGGGTTTCCAATCTCTCCAAAAGTATGTGGTGATCGATGGTATCAAAAGCAGCACTAAGGTCTAGGAGCACGAGGACAGATGCAGAGTCTCGGTCTGACGCCATTAAAAGGTAATTTACCACCTTCACAAGTGCAGTCTCAGTGCTATGATGGGGTCTAAAACCAGACTGAAGCGTTTCGTATACATTGTTTGTCTTCAGGACGGGAGTGAGTTGCTGTGCAACAGCTTTTTCTAAAAAAAATTTCAAGAGAGGCTTTATTACTGTCACTTTTAGTGAGTTTGGTACAGATCCGGTGGATAGAGAGACGTTTTTTATGTTCCACATAAGACACAGTAGAAAGGGACACAGGACTTTACTCTGCATCTATTTACATCACCATCATGGTTGAGACTCCATATTCCTCTTAGTAGTACCTGTAGCATGATGTACTACAATACCCATAATGCCCTGTATACAGTACTGACTCACTCATGATGTACTACAACACGCATAATGCCCTATATACAGTACTGACTCACTCATGATCTACTACAATACCCATAATGCCCTGTATACAGTACTGACTCACTCATGATCTACTACAATACCCATAATGCCCTGTATACAGTACTGACTCACTCATGATCTACTACAATACCCATAATGCCCTGTATACAGTACTGACTCACTCATGATCTACTACAATACCCATAATGCCCTGAATACAGTACTGACTCACTCATGATGTATTACAACACCCATAATGCCCTGAATACAGTACTGACTCACTCATGATCTACTACAATACCCATAATGCCCTGAATACAGTACTGACTCACTCATGATCTACTACAATACCCATAATGCCCTGTATACAGTACTGATTGTTCCTGTCCCTCTGCTCCTTCTTACAGGAGAACCCGTTCAGAAACCGCATCGTGGAAGTCTTCTCTGAGGACGGACAAGGCAACTTGAGCTTCAATGACTTTGTAGACATGTTCTCTGCTCTCTGCGAAACGGCTCCACGAGAACTGAAGACCATATATGCTTTTAAAATCTATGGTTAGTACTGGTTAGTACTGAGTAGACTAGTATGTGTCCTATGGTTAGTACTGGTTAGTACTGAGTAGACTAGTATGTGTCCTATGGTTAGTACTGGTTAGTACTGAGTAGACTAGTATGTGTCCTATGGTTAGCACTGGTTAGTACTGAGTAGACTAGTATGTCTCCTATGGTTAGTACTGGTTAGTACTGAGTAGACTAGTATGTCTCCTATGGTTAGTACTGGTTAGTACTGTGTAGACTAGTATGTCTCCTATGGTTAGTACTGGTTAGTACTGAGTAGACTAGTATGTCTCCAATGGTTAGTACTGGTTAGTACTGTGTAGACTAGTATGTATCCTATGGTTAGTACTGGTTAGTCTTGAGTAGACTAGTATGTCTCCTATGGTTTGTACTGGTTAGTACTGTGTAGACTAGTATGTGTCCTATGGTTAGCACTGGTTAGTACTGAGTAGACTAGTATGTCTCCTATGGTTAGTACTGGTTAGTACTGAGTATACTAGTATGTCTCCTATGGAGTCACTTATGAGAGTGTGTTTATTCTGTCTGTCTGTCTTTAGGTCTGTCTGTTTGAGTGTCTGTATGTGTGTCTGTCTGTCTGATGACAACTAGGACTCTGACTCATACTTACTCTGTTTTATCTTGCTTACCGAGTTACTCATTTTGTTATTTAGTAACTTATTTAGTTAGGCTTTTTGAATTTCTTGCGGAACATAGGCCATCAGCAAACTGCTTCCAACCCGTTCCCGTCCTGCACCATTCAAACAAGTTTTGAATTTCTTGCGGAACATAGGCCATCAGCAAACTGCTTCCAACCCGTTCCGTCCTGCACCATTCAAACAAGTTTTGAATTTCTTGCGGAACATAGGCCATCAGCAAACTGCTTCCAACCCGTTCTGTCCTGCGTCATTCAAACAAGTTTTGAATTTCTTAATTTCTCCCATTTTAATCTCTTAATTTCTCCCATTTTAAATCAAATCAAATCTCTTCATCTCATTTTGAATCTCTCTTCCTCTCTCCTGCGTGTCAGATTTTAACGTGGATAACTTCCTGTGTAAGGAGGATCTGGAGAAGACGTTGAACCGGCTGACTAAAGGAGAGCTGACCCCTGAAGAGGTCAATCTGGTCTGTACCAAGGCCATGGAGGAGGCTGACCTCGACGGGGACAGCAAGCTCTCCTTCTCGGACTTTGAGAACATGATCTCTAAAGCTCCAGACTTTCTAAGGTAAGATGTCATGGATGTGGTCTGGTGTGTCAGGCTAGTGTAAAATGTCTGGTGTGTCAGGCTAGTGTATAATGTCTGGTGTGTCAGGCTAGTGTATAATGTCTGGTGTGTCAGGCTAGTGTATAATGTCTGGTGTGTCAGGCTAGTGTATAATGTCTGGTGTGTCAGGCTAGTGTATAATGTCTGGTGTGTCAGGCTAGTGTATAATGTCTGGTGTGTCAGGCTAGTGTATAATGTCTGGTGTGTCAGGCTAGTGTATAATGTCTGGTGTGTCAGGCTAGTGTATAATGTCTGGTGTGTCAGGCTAGTGTATAATGTCTGGTGTGTCAGGCTAGTGTATAATGTCTGGTGTGTCAGGCTAGTGTGTAATGTCTGGTGTGTCAGGCTAGTGTATAATGTCTGGTGTGTCAGGCTAGTGTATAATGTCTGGTGTGTCAGGCTAGTGTATAATGTCTGGTGTGTAATGACATGGAGGTGGAGATAACTTCTGCTGCCCTATATAATACTGCTTTCAGACAAAGATAACTTCTGCTACCCTATATAATGCTGCTTTCAGACAAAGATAACTTCTGCTGCCTTATATAATGCTGCTTTCAGACAAAGATAACTTCTGCTACCCTATATAATGCTGCTTTCAGACAAAGATAACTTCTGCTACCCTATATAATGCTGCTTTCAGACAAAGATAACTTCTGCTACCCTATATAATGCTGCTTTCAGACAAAGATAACTTCTGCTACCCTATATAATGCTGCTTTCAGACAAAGATAACTTCTGCTACCCTATATAATGCTGCTTTCAGACAAAGATAACTTCTGCTACCCTATATAATGCTGCTTTCAGACAAAGATAACTTCTGCTACCCTATATAATGCTGCTTTCAGACAAAGAAAGATAATGCTGCTTTCAGACAAAGCTATATAATGCTGCTTTCAGACAAAGATAACTTCTGCTGCCTTATATAATGCTGCTTTCAGACAAAGATAACTTCTGCTACCCTATATAATGCTGCTTTCAGACAAAGATAACTTCTGCTGCTCTGCATGATGCTGCTTTCAGACAAAGATAACTTCTGCTGCTCTGCATGATGCTGCTTTCAGACTGACATTAAACACAGAGAGAGAGAACCAATAGTGCTTGATCAGAGCCTTTTTACTGCGGACCAATCAATCTCTCAACAGTATTGTAAATCGTTTTCATTTGAGAGCCCAAACCAGGCGGAAAGAACTGGCTAGTAAAAACCTCTCCCATTCCAGAGAGCTTGATTTAGCTGGCCAATGATATGGCCCGTAAATCTGCCAATCACACGGGGGCGGCTGTAGATTGGCTTGAACTCTTCCTGGTTTCCATGGTTTATTGGTTGGAGCGTGTTGTCGTGGCAACCAGGTCAGGCCTTTGGCAGGACGCTGCTGCCTGTGACCAGAGACAGTGACAGATAAAACACGATGGCCCTGTAAGACATAAATAGAGATAAACAACAACATGTCTCTCTCCTCCTGTAACAGGTGCCTGGCGAGTGAATGTTGTTATCCTCTCTAGGGTAGGTGAGACGCTAGCGTCAAAAATACTAAATTCAAATATTTAACATTCTTGAAAATATATGTGTTATACATCAAAATAAAGCTTAACTTCTTGTTAATCCAGCCGCTGTGTCAGATTTCAAAAAGGCTTTACGGCGAAAGCAAACCATGCGATTATCTGAGGACAGCGCCCAGCATACAAACACATGACAATCATATTTCAACCAGGCAGGTGCACCACAAAAGTCAGAAATAGCGATATAATTAATGCCTTACCTTTGAAGATCTTCTTCTGTTGGCACTCCAAAATGTCCCAGAAACATCACAAATGGTCCTTTTGTGTGATAATGTCCTTCTTTATGTCCCAAAAATGTCAATTTATTTGGCTCGTTTGATTCAGAAATACACCGGTTTCAACTCGCCCAACATGACTACAAAGTATCTAATAAGTTACCTGTAAACTTGGTCCAAACATTTCAAACAACGTTCCTAATCCAACCTCAGGTACCCTAAAACGTAAATAATCAATCATATTTAAGACGGAATAAACTGTTTCTGATACCGGATAAAAACAACGTGAAGCTCCTGTTCATGCGCATCAAAACAGTAGAGTCCACCTGGAGTGACACTTACAATAAATAGCACCACTTCTTCATTTCTCAAAAGAAAAACATCGAACAATTTCTAAAGACTGTTGACATCTAGTGGAAGCCATAGGAACTGCAACCAGGTTCCTAATAAAAAAAGGGAGTCCCAATGAAAACCATTGGAAAATCCTATGACCTCGGAAAAAAATTCCCCTGGATGGTTTGTCCTCGGGGTTTCACCTGCTAAATCAGTTCTGTTATACTTACAGACATTATCTTAACAGATTTAGAAATGGTAGAGTGTTTTCTATCCAGATCTACCAATTACATGCATATCCTAGCTTCTGGGCCTGAGTAACAGGCAGTTTACTTTGGGCTTTTCATCCAGATGTCAAAACACTGCCCCCTAGCCCAGAGAGGTTATAGACATTTACATGTCAAAGGGATACGTGGGGATTTCGGCAATGAGCCCCTTTATCTAATTCCCCAGAGTCAGGTGAACTTGTGGATACCATTTTTACATCTCTGTGTCCAGTATGGAGGAAGTTAAGAGGGAGCCAATGCTAACTAGCATTAGCGCAATGACTGGAAGTATATGGGTGTATACTAGCATGCTAGCTGATAGACTTGTCCATTGTTTACACAGGAATGGAAATGTGTATTTGGCACTTTGGCTCACAGTAGAAGGATAAACATAAAATATACACATTACACACATTTGAGTGAGGCTGGTTTACACAGGTAGCACAATTCTGATCCTTTTGCCACTAATTGGTCTTTTGACCAATCAGATCAGATATTTTGCCAATACCTGGGCTGCCAGAGTAGATGCTCCTATGCAGATGGACTTTCCTGCAGCCACAATCTGTCCCAGACCTGCCCTTCTAATAGACTTGTATTAGAACCATGTCATTGCAGTGTTAACTTGTCGGTTTTCATCAACCTGTCAGTATCTTTAGATTCACTACTGAGGTGTGGAATACTCTGACTGGCCTGCTGCCCTACAGACCCCTGGATCCTGCTGGATTTAATGGATTCATGGCCATCCCCCAGCCCTCTAGATGTAATGGATTCATGGCCATCTCCCCAGTCCATTAGATGTAATGGATTCATGGCCATCTCCCCAGTCCATTAGATGTAATGGATTCATGGCCATCTCCCCAGTCCATTAGATGTAATGGATTCATGGCCATCTCCCCAGTCCATTAGATGTAATGGATTCATGGCCATCTCCCCAGTCCATTAGATGTAATGGATTCATGGCCATCTCCCCAGTCCATTAGATGTAATGGATTCATGGCCATCTCCCCAGTCCATTAGATGTAATGGATTCATGGCCATCTCCCCAGTCCATTAGATGTAATGGATTCATGGCCATCTCCCCCAGTCCATTAGATGTAATGGATTCATGGCCATCTCCCCAGTCCATTAGATGTAATGGATTCATGGCCATCTCCCCAGTCCATTAGATGTAATGGATTCATGGCCATCTCCCCAGTCCATTAGATGTAATGGATTCATGGCCATCTCCCCAGTCCATTAGATGTAATGGATTCATGGCCATCTCCCCAGTCCATTAGATGTAATGGATTCATGGCCATCTCCCCAGTCCATCTCCCCAGTCCATTAGATGTAATGGATTCATGGCCATCTCCCCAGTCCATTAGATGTAATGGATTCATGGCCATCTCCCCAGTCCATTAGATATAATGGATTCATGGCCATCTCCCCAGTCCATTAGATGTAATGGATTCATGGCCATCTCCCCAGTCCATTAGATGTAATGGATTCATGGCCATCTCCCCAGTCCATTAGATATAATGGATTCATGGCCATCTCCCCAGTCCATTAGATGTAATGGATTCATGGCCATCTCCCCAGTCCATTAGATGTAATGGATTCATGGCCATCTCCCCAGTCCATTAGATGTAATGGATTCATGGCCATCTCCCCAGTCCATTAGATATAATGGATTCATGGCCATCTCCCCAGCCCATTAGCTGTATACACTGTCTGGATGACCTTGCAGGGCCCCCTCTCTACTTTAATATTACTTCATGCAAAAGATTGTCCATTTCCAGCATTTGGCAGGGTAAAAAGTAATCGGTACAGTATCGTCCTGTCATCTGAGCCGCGGTCCAATGTGACATTGGTACTAGTTCACTGGCCAGGCCTTGTAGAATGTCAGTACAGTGGCTCTATGTCACTTTAAGTAGCTCTATTAGCAGCAGAGTACTGTTGTAGGTTAATGGGAGTGTTACAGCTCTGGCTCAGGTCTTCCTCCCAAATGGCACCCTATGCCCTATATAGTGCACTACTTTAGACCAGAGTCAGTAGGACTCTGGCACCCTATGCCCTATATAGTGCACTACTTTTTTTTATCATGGCTCAAGCACTATGAATGGAATAGGGTACCATTTGGGATGCGGACTTGTTCTGTTCTGTGATTCTCTCCTCAGGAAAGACGCCATTTCTCACTCACACAGAAAATGGCTTTTGTATAATCTCAGCTGCAACTGACAGACTGGCACACAATACATATGAACAGGAGAGGAGAGGAGAGGAGAGGAGAGGAGAGGAGAGGAGAGGAGAGGAGAGGAGAGGAGAGGAGAGGAGGGGAGGGGAGGAGAGGAGGGGAGGGGAGAGGGGGGAGGAGGAGAGGAGGGGAGGGGGAGGAGAGGGAGGAGAGGAGAGGAGAGGAGAGGAGAGGAGGGGAGGAGAGGAGAGGAGAGGAGAGGAGAGGAGAGGAGAGGAGAGGAGAGGGAGGAGAGGAGAGGAGAGGAGAGGAGAGGAGAGGAGAGGGAGGGGAGGGAGGGAGGGAGGGAGGAGGGGAGGGGAGGGGAGGGGGGGAGGAGGGAGGGAGGAGAGGGAGGAGAGGGAGGGGGGAGAGGAGGGGAGGGGAGGGGAGGAGGGGAGGAGGGGAGGAGGGGAGGAGAGGGGAGGAGAGGGAGGGGGAGGAGGGGGAGAGAGAGAGGAGAGGAGAGGAGAGGAGAGGAGAGGAGAGGAGAGGGAGGAGGAGAGGAGGGGGAGGGGAGAGGAGAGGAGAGGAGTTGTGAAATAATGTCAGGAATAAATCTGTCAGATGTTTCTAAAAGGAGATCTGGTTGAAGATGGAAGGGTGAATTCAAGATAGATGGATTCATGGCAACATAACTCTCTCAAGGTTTCTCCTCCGTCCCCTCCAGAGGTATCCAGTCAGCAGATATACTGTATCTATTGTTGATAAGGTTATTAGTCATGCTAGATGTATCCAGTCAGCAGATATACTGTATCTATTGTTGATAAGGTTATTAGTCATGCTTGATGTATCCAGTCAGCCGGTACAGTGCATTCAGAAAGTATTCAGACCCCTTGACTTTTTCCACATTTTGTTACGTTACAGCCTTCTAAAATTGATTAAATACATTTTTAAAATCCTCATCAATCTACACACAATACCCCATAATGACATCACAATACCCCATAATGACATCACAATACCCCATAATGACATCACAATACCCCATAATGCACAAAACAAGACTTATTTTTTTTATTACATTTTTTGCAAATTTATTACAGATAAAAAAACTGAAATATCACATTGACATAAGTATTCAGACCCTTTACTCAGTACTTTGACGAAGCACCTTTAGCATTGACTACAGCCTCGAGTCTCATTGGGTATGATGTACAAGTTTGGCACACCTGTATTTGAGGAGTTTCTCCCATTCTTCTCTGCAGATCCTCTCAAGCTCTGTCAGGTTGGATGGGGAGCATCGCTGCACAGGTATTTTCAGGTCTCTTCAGAGATTGCGTCTCGGCCACTCAAGGACATTCAGAGACTTGTCCCTAAGCCACTCCTGCATTGTCTTGGCTGTGTGCGTAGGGTCGTTGTTCTGTTGGAAGGTGAACCTTCGCTCCAGTCTGGGGTCCTGAGTGCTCAGGAGCAGGTTTTCATCAAGGATCTCTCTGTACTTTGCTCCATTCATCTTTCACTCAATCCTGACTAGTCTCCCAGTCCCTGCCGCTGAAAAACATCCCCACAGCATGATGCTGCCACCACCATGCTTCACCGTAGGGATGGTGCCCGGTTTCCTCCAGACGTGAAGCTTGGCATTCAGGCCAAAGAGTTCAATCTTGGTTTCATCAGAACAGAGAATCTTGTTTCTCGTGGTCTGAGAGTCCTTTAGGTGCCTTTTGGCAAAACTCCAAGTGAGCTGTCATTAGGGCTGTGGCGGTCACAGAATTTCGTCAGCTGGTGATTGTCAAGCAAACAACTGTCGGTCTCACAGTAATTGACTGTTAATTAACATAAACACATGTAGCATCTTCAGGCTTCCACACACAGCCTACAAGCCACTGACGCAGACCTTTGGAACATCTACCTTTTTTAAAAGTCTAATAAATCCATGTAATATATCCTACACCTTCACAATAAATCCATTATTTATTTTAGACAGGTCTAAAGAAACATGATATGAAGAAAATGTAGTTTATTTCAGAAGAAGAGAATAGCATACTCTGAGTTGTCCTTATGTTAGGTCCTGATCTGGCTATTCCAAATGGCTGTGGGCTACACTAGTTCATTTACCAGACAAGATTTGCTTAGGATTCCGTGGCATTATTTTATATTATTTTATAGTATGAAGAATACAATTGAACAAAGTTGAATAAAATAGAAAGGATATTTTCTCCAAACGATTTGAGTGTTGCACATGTGGATATTCAGTGTTGAGCGGATAACGAAGAAATAGGCATTCTTATATGCTTAATTATTGTTAATTAATATTATTATTAATTATTAATGTAACTTTAGTTGTTCTATAAACGTCGGGCTGATATGTTTTGATGTTTAATACATTGTAAGGCTGCGTGATGCGACTCTGATGATGATTTGAAAAAAGTAGCTTGAAAGGCAGGAGCTCTACTTTGTTGTTTTTTTGCTGCAGGCTGTGAACACACTTCATCAGTCTCTCATTCACAATTTGACAAGCACTTGATAATGCCTCGAATTTCCCGGCAGGATCCCCTTTGTGTGGTCGTCATGCACCCTAAAATACATGCCTTTTGTGGCCAGTGGCAGTTGTACCCTTCTCCCTAAGTGCTGCGTGCTCCGAAGCACCTCTCACTCACATGGCTCTCTATCATGTCTATCAGGGTCATTCTCACAGGCTACAAGTGAAGACAGACACATTGGGGGACGCAACTGCGCTTGTCCTTATCCAATTCCCGAGGTGCATATTGAAGATATTGGAATAACTGTCCACATTTACTTTTCGTCAGCCGACAAGATGAGTAGTAGGCCTAACGAACAGCAGAAGCCCTAGCCTATGTCAATCTACTATCCCCCATAGTGCAAAAGTTGACCTATTCTGTGTGAGAAATAAATATTCCAAACATAGTCTGGGACAGTTGTGGTATGCGATAGATCCCAAATTAATACAACCACTAGCATCCAAAAAAAAACTTTTTACGCAATGTGGCTGACGCAACAGAATTGAATGTTTAGCTTAAAATGTTGATAAACTATTAGGATATTTCTTCACATTATAAGCGCAGCAATGCGCACACGGCAGTAGGATATAAGCACAAATATTTAATTAGCAAGAAAACACCATTTACAAAAATTTGTGCAAATGTGATTATGCATGTAACGCTGTTATTGTAAAGGTGCATTTAAAAAAAAAAAAAGATCTTCCCCAAAATCACACGCTGCTTATATCTGCCAGTTAGGCTCAACATCCCTTGCAAAGCAGATTAATGTGCTTCATTTTAAGAAGTTATTTGTCCACATTAGTTGTGATACAAACCTTATCAAAACATATAGGCCTATTGGCTACATGAGGTGTGATACAGACCTTATTAAAACATATAGGCCTATTGGCTACATGAGGTGTGACACCAACCTTATTAAAACATACAGGCCTATTGGCTACATGAGGTGTGATACCAACCTTATTAAAACATACAGGCCTATTGGCTACATGAGGTGTGACACCAACCTTATTAAAACATACAGGCCTATTGGCTAGATGAGGTGTGATACAGACCTTATTAAAACATACAGGCCTATTGGCTAGATGAGGTGTGACACTAACCTTATTAAACCATACAGGCCTATTGGCTAGATGAGGTGTGATACTAACCTTATTAAAACATATAGGCCTATTGGCTACATGAGGTGTGATACCAACCTTATTAAAACATATAGGCCTATTGGCTAGATGAGGTGTGATACCAACCTTATTAAAACATATAGGCCTATGGGATACATGAGGTGTGATACAGACCTTATTAAAACATATAGGCCTATTGGCTACATGAGGTGTGATACCAACCTTATTAAAACATATAGGCCTATTGGCTACATGAGGTGTGATACAGACCTTATTAAAACATATAGGCCTATTGGCTACATGAGGTGTGACACCAACCTTATTAAAACATATAGGCCTATTGGCTACATGAGGTGTGATACCAACCTTATTAAAACATATAGGCCTATTGGCTACATGAGGTGTGATACAGACCTTATTAAAACATATAGGCCTATTGGCTACATGAGGTGTGATACAGACCTTATTAAAACATATAGGCCTATTGGCTAGGCTAGATGAGGTGTGATACCAACCTTATTAAAACATATAGGCCTATTGGCTAGATGAGGTGTGATACCAACCTTATTAAAACATATAGGCCTATTGGCTACATGAGGTGTGATACCAACCTTATTAAAACATATAGGCCTATTGGCTACATGAGGTGTGATACCAACCTTATTAAAACATATAGGCCTATTGGCTAGGCTAGATGAGGTGTGATACCAACCTTATTAAAACATATAGGCCTATTGGCTACATGAGGTGTGATACCAACCTTATTAAAACATATAGGCCTATTGGCTACATGAGGTGTGATACCAACCTTATTAAAACATACAGGCCTATTGCCTATTGGCTACATGAGGTGTGATACCAACCTTATTAAAACATATAGGCCTATTGGCTACATGAGGTGTGATACCAACCTTATTAAAACATATAGGCCTATTGGCTAGATGAGGTGTGATACAGACCTTATTAAAACATATAGGCCTATGGGATACATGAGGTGTGATACAGACCTTATTAAAACATATAGGCCTATGGGCTACATGAGGTGTGATACCAACCTTATTAAAACATATAGGCCTATTGGCTACATGAGGTGTGATGAGGTGTGATTAAAACCAGGCCTTATTAAAACATTATAGGCCTATTGGCTACATGAGGTGTGATACCAACCTTATTAAAACATATAGGCCTATTGGCTACATGAGGTGTGATACAACCTTATTAAAACATATAGGCCTATTGGCTACATGAGGTGTGATACCAACCTTATTAAAACATATAGGCCAGGCATGAGGTGTGATACAACCTTATTAAAGATAGGCCTATGGGCTAAATGAGGTGTGATACAGACCTTATTAAAACATAAATGTGATACAACCTTATTAAACCATATAGGCCTATAGATGAGGTGGATACCAACCTTATTAAAACATATAGGCCTATTGGCTACATGAGGTGTGATACAGACCTTATTAAAACATATAGGCCATATAGGTGATACAGACCTTATTAAAACATATAGGCCTATGGGATACATGAGGTGTGATACAGACCTTATTAAAACATATAGGCCTATGGGATACATGAGGTGTGATACCAACCTTATTAAAACATATAGGCCTATTGCCTATTGGCTACATGAGGTGTGATACAGACCTTATTAAACCATATAGGCCTATGGGCTAGATGAGGTGTGATACAGACCTTATTAAAACATATAGGCCTATGGGCTACATGAGGTGTGATACAGACCTTATTAAAACATATAGGCCTATGGGCTACATGAGGTGTGATACAACCTTATTAAAACATATAGGCCTATTGGCTAGATGAGGTGTGATACCAACCTTATTAAAACATATAGGCCTATTGCCTATTGGCTAGATGAGGTGTGATACAGACCTTATTAAAACAGATAGGCCTATTGCCTATTGGCTAGATGAGGTGTGATAAAGGATTATAAAAAGTTGAGAGGAAAAAAAGGCTTTGTTTCTTATGCTGGGCATCATTCACAAGTGATGGGCTAATATTGTCACCCGTCAGACTATTCCTGATTTGATCTTGTCTTTACCTATACTAAATAATACATTGATGTGACATTAGTTTTGAATTAGAATGGACCATTATCATGCACCTGTATGGAAGCAGGTAGGGGGGGAAAAACACATCACATCTATAGCGAATAGAGAATGGAGGACGCTTATTCCCTGGTTCATTTTCATGCACTGTCAACTGTGGGACCTTATATAGACAGGTGTGTGCCTTTCCAAATCATGTCCAATCAATTGAATTTACCACAAGTGGACTCCAATCATTATGGGGTATTGCGATGTCATTATGGGGTATTGTGATGTCATTATGGGGTATTGTGATGTCATTATGGGATATTGTGATGTCATTATGGGGTATTGTGATGTCATTATGGGGTATTGTGATGTCATTACGGGGTATTGTGATGTCATTATGGGATATTGTGCGTAGATTGATGAGGATTTTTTATTTATTTAATTCATTATAAATTAATTCTGTAACGTAACAAAATGTGGAAAAAAGTCAATGGGTCTGAATACTTTCTGAAAGCCCTCTGTATATATTGTTGATAAAGGGGACAACACTTCTAAAAGAAGACCAGTTCCACTGTTGACAGAATAACTTGTATCACTTTAACTGGGTTGTTTATGAGGCATCACTCCAAAAATCTATGTTTATTATTACATCTTTTCAAGACCTCTAAAATGTTTTTCTATATTTTGTTGGATGAGTCCATGACGTTCCATCTGTTGTAAATGCAGCTGTGTAACTAACTATGTCCTTGTGTTGTGTTTTGTTTTTCCAGCACGTTCCACCTACGGATCTGAGGTGAGGTGATTCAGCCGCTCACATGATGAGGCTTTAGACAACGACGGAAGAGGGGGGGAAGATGAAGAAGAAGAAGAATGTGGTCGCTTTCTGGTTCGTCTGATGACGTCATCCCCGAAGACTCCTCCCAGAGTCTCTGTGGCCCCGACCCACAGCAGGATGACCCCTGACCTCAACCTCAGTACAGCATAGTGCCTACCAAAAAAAACGTTAGTAGAGAAGTCTTGTCTTTCCCCAAGTCTATCTTCGATCGATGCGATGTTTGTACAAAATATAACATTGAGAAGAGAGAAAAAAGGAAGTGGAACAAAAGTTTGGCTTCGGCTGCAGGAAAATGGACCCGGGGGGATTTTATTCTCGGAAGCACAGGCCCTTTTTTTGCCAACTCATGTTCTATAGGAAGGACATTATCGACCACAAGACATTTCCATTTTTTGGAAGAGAAGATCATTAATGCATGATTGTTTTCTCTTATAATCAATTGTAAACTTGTTTAACAGATGGAACCACAAACAGACTCCAAATGGAGATAGAAAATGAACCGATGAACAACGAGGGGCTAATTTTTTATACCTGTAGGGCTTAGCTACAACACAACCTATAAGCAGTTTTCTAGAAGATGTAGGATTTTATTTTGGCAGAATTATTAGGTTTCTTCTTTCCTTAAACTGACCTAACCCTTTTAAAGTGTATACATTGTATGAACACTGACTGACAACAATGCGGAAGTGGATTGAACAACGAGATATTTTCTGTCTGACGGTGTACGGAAGAAAAAAACAGTAAGATATATTAGTATATGAAATATTACAAGCACAGTTTTAGCACCGAGGGGCAGAACAGTTGAAGAGCTATGCAATATATCTTTATGAAATGCATGAGTGTTACATAAAATTGCAAATAGCTTTTAATTATTATTATTTTTTGCTCCAGTCCAAGTATATAGTGGTTTTGTACTGCTGGATCACAATGACAATCAGAACCTGTGACGTAGTGGTAACATGAACAAATAGGTGGGTAAACGCTGAATCACCGTTTCGCGGTGAGTAAAAGTAACGCTCCTCCTCTATGCTTTCAACTCTATTTATATTTTCCTGCATTAAAAAGGTGGGAGAAAACTCACGCGCACAAAACAAACAAATATATAAAAAGGCGCGTTGTTTTTTTTTAATGTGCGCTTCCCCGCTCCTCTAAACCACGGACCATAATGTTACCTAACTGTTCCGCAGTTAAAGGAAGGGCTCTGTTCTCTGTCTCATCACCCCTTCCGTTATGTTATGCTATGTTACCTTGTCCTGCCTGTCAACTTGATATAATGGCATTAACATCACTAAAGATAATAACGTGTTCAGTCTTTCATATGATAAGAGCATTTGGCTAGACTTTGATTAAATACATTTTCTGTTTGCTTCGATGTTTTAATGAACCTTTTTTTTTGGGGGAGTTGTCATTGTTTCTCCTGGTATTTCTTGTCAACCTCGTGAGTAATAACATTTTACTTCCAACATTAACTTGAGCTTGAAATGAACCTTGCTAAAAGATGACAAAATGAAAATGCCCCAATGTACACTTTAATTTAGATTTTACCTTTATTTAACTAGGCAAGTCAGTTAAGAACAAATTCTTATTTTCTATGATGGCCTAGGAACAGTGGGTTAACTGCCTGTTCAGGGGCAGAATGACAGATTTGTACTTTGTCAGCTCGGGGGTTTGAACTTGCAACCTTTCTGTTACTAGTCCAACGCTCTAACCACTAGGCTACCCTGCCGCCCCAGATAGGAAAACTGTCCAGTCATTATCCATATCTGCATAGCTGCCTCAAGTCAATCTGCCCCCCAAAAAATGTTATAGCTCACTCAAAACTAAATATCCTTTTTCAAACCAACCATACAATATTTAATCTGGGCTCGTTGTTTCCTTCAAGTTTTTTTCAGTTAAAGCCAGCATCCTGTCCAAAGGCCTTGTTAAAGATGCTGTTAATTCTCCGATGTTAAAAGGCCAATGTAAATGCATCTTCTGTGAGTTATCCATGCATTAACCCAGTTGTTATCCATGCATTAACCCAGTTGTTATCCATGCATTAACCCAGTTGTTATCCATGCATTAACCCAGTTGTTATCCATGCATTAACCCAGTTGCTATCCATGCATTAACCCAGTTGTTGTCCATGCATTAACCCAGTTGTTATCCATGCATTAACCCAGTTGTTATCCATGCATTAACCCAGTTGTTATCCATGCATTAACCCAGTTGTTATCCATGCATTAACCCAGTTGTTATCCATGCATTAACCCAGTTGTTATCCATGCAGTTGTTATCCATGCATTAACCCAGTTGTTATCCATGCATTAACCCAGTTGTTATCCATGCATTAACCCAGTTGTTATCCATGCATTAACCCAGTTGTTATCCATGCATTAACCCAGTTGTTATCCATGCATTAACCCAGTTGTTATCCATGCATTAACCCAGTTGTTATCCATGCATTAACCCAGTTGTTATCCATGCATTAACCCAGTTGTTATCCATGCATTAACCCAGTTGCTATCCATGCATTAACCCAGTTGTCCATGCATTAACCCAGTTGTTATCCATGCATTAACCCAGTTGTTATCCATGCATTAACCCAGTTGTTATCCATGCAGTAACCCAGTTGCTATCCATGCAGTAACCCAGTTGCTATCCATGCATTAACCCAGTTGTTATGCATGCATTAACATTATGACTAGGGAGTAAGATCTCACCAAGCCACACTACACTAAATCTGCCTGGACTGAAACCTATACTGTCTGTTAAAGATGTTGCAGTCCTACCCTATAGCCATGCCAACCTAGTAGAAGTGGACAGTCATTTGAATGGAGACACGAGACAGTAGGTGGTTATCAACAGTGTCGCTCTTGATCCACAATTGAATTGATTTATCCTTGGGAGGTGCGTAATAACTAGCCCGAAGAGATGAGAATCCATTTAAGGAAGATGGAAGAGGGTTGAGTCACAAATGGTTCCCTAATCCCTATAGAGTGCACTACTTTTGACCAGAGCGCTATGGGGATAGGAGATGAGAGGTAATCATTCCAGCCCTTCAACTGTTTCTTTCCGGTCGGTCTTCCGGTCGGTCTTCCGGTCGGTCTTCAGGTCGGTCTTCCGGTCGGTCTTCAGGTCAGTCTTCAGGTCAGTCTTCATGTCGGTCTTCCGGTCGGTCGTTAAGCCGGTCCGAGGTATAATAGCAACACTTAATTCCTCATCTCCAGCTCCCTTTACTGTCCTCATCTCCAGCTCCCTTTACTGTCCTCATCTCCAGCTCCCTTTACTGTCCTCATCTCCAGCTCCCTTTACTGTCCTCATCTCCAGCTCCCTTTACTGTCCTCATCTCCAGCTCCCTTTACTGTCTCATCTCCAGCTCCCTTTACTGTCCTCATCTCCAGATCTCTTTACTGTCTACATCTCCAGCTCCCTTTACTGTCCTCATCTCCAGCTCCCTTTACTGTCATATTCTCCAGCTCCCTTACTGTCCTCATCTCCAGCTCCCTTTACTGTCCTCATCTCCAGCTCCCTTTACCGTCCTCATCTCCAGCTCCCTTTACTGTCCTCATCACCCCTTCACTGTCCTCATCTCCCCTTTACTGTCCTCATCTCTAGCTCCCTTTACTGTCCTCATCTTCAGCTCCCTTTACTGTCATATTTTCCAGCTCCCCTTACTGTCCTCATCTCCAGCTCCCTTTACTGTCCTGATCTCCAGCTCCCTCTACTGTCCTCATCTCCAGCTCCCTTTACTGTCCTCATCTCCAGCTCCCTTTACTGTCCTCATCTCCCCTTTACTGTCTTAATCTCCAGATCCCTTTACTGTCCTCATCTTCAATTCCCTTTACTGCCCTCATCTCCAGCTCCCTTTACTGTCCTCATCTCCAGGTCCCTTTATTGTCCTCATCTCCAGCTCCCTTTACTGTCCTCATCTCCAGCTCCCTTTACTGTCCTCATCTTCAGCTCCCTTTACTGTCTTCATCTCCAGCTCCCTTTACTGTCCTCATCTCCCCTTTACTGTCCTCATCTCCCCTTTACTGTCCTCATCTCCCCTTTACTGTCCTCATCTCCCCTTTACTGTCCTCATCTCCCCTTTACTGTCCTCATCTTCAGCTCCCTTCACTGTCCTCATCTCCAGCTTAATTTTTGACGGAGAGAAAGAGAGAGAGGGGGATGGAGGTACGGCGAAGAGAGAGAAATAGACAGACTGCTATCACACAATCCAGGAGGGCGAGAGAGGCTGCTGTAATTATAGAGCTGGTTGTATTAACAGTCTGTATCAGAGAGCTGGTTGTATTAACAGTCTGTATCAGAGAGCTGGTTGTATTACAGTCAGTGTATTAACAGTCTGTGTTAGAGAGCTGGGTGTATTAACAGTCTGTGTTAGAGAGCTGGGTGTATTAACAGTCTGTGTTAGAGAGCTGGTTGTATTAACAGTCTGTGTTAGAGAGCTGGTTGTATTAACAGTCTGTGTTAGAGAGCTGGTATTAACAGTCTGTGTTAGAGAGCTGGGTGTATTAACAGTCTGTGTTAGAGAGCTGGGTGTATTAACAGTCTGTGTTAGAGAGCTGGTCTGTATTAACAGTCTGTGTTAGAGAGCTGGTTGTATTAACAGTCTGTATTGTATTAACAGTCTGAGAGCTGGTTGTATTAACAGTCTGTATCAGAGAGCTGGTTGTATTAACAGTCTGTATCAGAGAGCTGGTTGTATTAACAGTCTGTATTAGAGAGCTGGGTGTATTAACAGTCTGTGTTAGAGAGCTGGGTGTTTAACAGTCTGTGTTAGAGAGCTGGGTGTATTAACAGTCTGTGTTAGAGAGCTGGTTGTATTAACAGTCTGTGTTAGAGAGCTGGTTGTATTAACAGTCTGTATTAGAGAGCTGGTTGTATTAACAGTCTGTGTTAGAGAGCTGGTTGTATTAACAGTCTGTGTTAGAGAGCTGGTTGTATTAACAGTCTGTGTTAGAGAGCTGGTTGTATTAACAGTCTGTGTTAGAGAGCTGGGTGTTGTACAGTCTGTGTTAGAGAGCTGGTTTGTATTAACAGTCTGTGTTAGAGAGCTGGTTGTATTGACAGTCTGTGTTAGAGAGCTGGTTGTATTAACAGTCTGTGTTAGAGAGCTGGGTGTTGTACAGTCTGTGTTAGAGAGCTGGTTGTATTAACAGTCTGTGTTAGAGAGCTGGTTGTATTGACAGTCTGTGTTAGAGAGCTCGGTGTTGTAAAGGGATATTGCAGAAGCAGTTAAACGGCCATAAGGACATTGATTCTAATTACTGAGCCGCTCAGCCAAGTACGGTGATGTGTCCACACACACACACACACACACACACACACACACACACACACACACACACACACACACACACACACACGCACACACACTGGCACTCACACACACTGGCACTCACACAAACACACACTGCACTCACACACACCTCTGCACACATGCACACACACGCTCTCTCTCTCTCTCTCTCTCTCTCTCTCTTTCTCTCTGTCACACACAGACACTCTCGACACACACTGACACACACACCTCACTGCAGACCCAATCACCTGAGGCACCATGGGGGAGGTGTTGCGTAACACCACGTCCAGATGACCTGTGGGGGTCGACATTACCGACCAGGAATGAAACCTCCACTTGAAGGACCAGAGGTGTTATCATGTAGCCTGGGTGTTATCATGTAGCCTGGGTGTTATCTGTGGACTCATGTAGCCTGGGTGTTATCATGTAACCTGGGTGTTATCCGTGGACTCATGTAGCCTGGGTGTTATCATGTAGCCTGGGTGTTATCATGTAGCCTGGGTGTTATCCGTGGACTCATGTAGCCTGGGTGTTATCATGTAGCCTGGGTGTTATCCGTAGACTCATGTAGCCTGGGTGTTATCATGTAGCCTGGGTGTTATCCGTAGACTCATGTAGCCTGGGTGTTATCCGTAGACTCGTGTAGCCTGGGTGTTATCATGTAGCCTCGGTGTTATAATGTAGCCTGGGTGTTATCCATGGACTCATGTAGCCTGGGTGTTATCATGTAGCCTGGGTGTTATCATGTAGCCTGGGTGTTATCATGTAGCCTGGGTGTTATCCGTGGACTCATGTAGCCTGGGTGTTATCATGTAGCCTGGGTGTTATCCGTGGAGTCATGTAGCCTGGGTGTTATCATGTAGCCTGGATGTTATCCGTGGACTCATGTAGCCTGGGTGTTATCATGTAGCCTGGGTGTTATCCGTGGACTCATGTAGCCTGGGTGTTATCTGTGGACTCATGTAGCCTGGGTGTTATCATGTAGCCTGGATGTTATCTTGTAGCCTGGGTGTTATCCGTGGACTCATGTAGCCTGGGTGTTATCTGTGGACTCATGTAGCCTGGGTGTTATCCGTGGACTCATGTAGCCTGGGTGTTATCATGTAGCCTGGGTGTTATCATGTAGCCTGGGTGTTATCATGTAGCCTGGGTGTTATAATGTAGCCTGGGTGTTATCATGTAGCCTGGGTGTTATCTGCGGACTCATGTAGCCTGGGTGTTATCATGTAGCCTGGGTGTTATCCGTGGACTCATGTAGCCTGGGTGTTATCTGATGAACCAGATCTATCAGCAATCCATTAGTAGGCCTGCTTCTCCTTCAAATGTCTCTATGAACCAGATCTCATCAGCATCTATCAGCAATCCATTAGTAGCCTGGGTCCCAGTCTGTCTCTGCTCTCTTGCCAAATAGTACAAACATATCTGGGACCAGTCTAGACACTCATGACCGATTTCAATATCCTTCTATTCATCTAACATCTATCAGCAATCCATTAGTAGGCCTGCTTCTCCTTCAAATGTCTCTATGAACCAGATCTATCAGCAATCCATTAGTAGGCCTGCTTCTCCTTCAAATGTCTCTATGAACCAGATCTATCAGCAATCCATTAGTAGGCCTGCTTCTCCTTCAAATGTCTCTATGAACCAGATCTATCAGCAATCCATTAGTAGGCCTGCTTCTCCTTCAAATGTCTCTATGAACCAGATCTATCAGCAATCCATTAGTAGGCCTGCTTCTCCTTCAAATGTCTCTATGAACCAGATCTATCAGCAATCCATTAGTAGGCCTGCTTCTCCTTCAAATGTTTCTATGAACCAGATCTATCAGCAATCCATTAGTAGGCCTGCTTCTCCTTCAAATGTCTATATGCAAACTTCTCCTTCAAAGATCAGATCTATCAGCAATCCATTAGTAGGCCTGCTTCTCCTTCAAATGTCTCTATGAACCAGATCTATCAGCAATCCATTAGTAGGCCTGCTTCTCCTTCAAATGTCTCTATGAACCAGATCTATCAGCAATCCATTAGTAGGCCTGCTTCTCCTTCAAATGTCTATATGAACCAGATCTATCAGCAATCCATTAGTAGGCCTGCTTCTCCTTCAAATGTCTCTATGAACCAGATCTATCAGCAATCCATTAGTAGGCCTGCTTCTCCTTCAAATGTCTCTATGAACCAGATCTATCAGCAATCCATTAGTAGGCCTGCTTCTCCTTCAAATGTCTCTATGAACCAGATCTATCAGCAATCCATTAGTAGGCCTGCTTCTCCTTCAAATGTCTCTATGAACCAGATCTATCAGCAATCCATTAGTAGGCCTGCTTCTCCTTCAAATGTCTCTATGAACCAGATCTATCAGCAATCCATTAGTAGGCCTGCTTCTCCTTCAAATGTCTCAAATGCAATCCATTAGTAGGCCTGCTTCTCCTTCAAATGTCTCCAGATCTATCAGCAATCCATTAGTAGGCCTGCTTCTCCTTCAAATGTCTCTATGAACCAGATCTATCAGCAATCCATTAGTAGGCCTGCTTCTCCTTCAAATGTCTCTATGAACCAGATCTATCAGCAATCCATTAGTAGGCCTGCTTCTCCTTCAAATGTCTCTATTCAGCAATCCATTAGTAGGCCTGCTTCTCCTTCAAATGTCTCTATGAACCAGATCTATCAGCAATCCATTAGTAGGCCTGCTTCTCCTTCAAATGTCTCTATGAACCAGATCTATCAGCAATCCATTAGTAGGCCTGCTTCTCCTTCAAATGTCTCTATGAACCAGATCTATCAGCAATCCATTAGTAGGCCTGCTTCTCCTTCAAATGTCTCTATGAACCAGATCTATCAGCAATCCATTAGTAGGCCTGCTTCTCCTTCAAATGTCTCTATGAACCAGATCTATCAGCAATCCATTAGTAGGCCTGCTTCTCCTTCAAATGTCTCTATGAACCAGATCTATCAGCAATCCATTAGTAGGCCTGCTTCTCCTTCAAATGTCTCTATGAACCAGATCTATCAGCAATCCATTAGTAGGCCTGCTTCTCCTTCAAATGTCTCTATGAACCAGATCTATCAGCAATCCATTAGTAGGCCTGCTTCTCCTTCAAATGTCTCTATGAACCAGATCTATCAGCAATCCATTAGTAGGCCTGCTTCTCCTTCAAATGTCTCTATGAACCAGATCTATCAGCAATCCATTAGTAGGCCTGCTTCTCCTTCAAATGTCTCTATGAACCAGATCTATCAGCAATCCATTAGTAGGCCTGCTTCTCCTTCAAATGTCTCTATGAACCAGATCTACCAGCAATCCATTAGTAGGCCTGCTTCTCCTTCAAATGTCTCTATGAACCAGATCTATCAGCAATCCATTAGTAGGCCTGCTTCTCCTTCAAATGTCTCTTTGAACCAGATCTATCAGCAATCCATTAGTAGGCCTGCTTCTCCTTCAAATGTCTCTTTGAACCAGATCTTGTATTATATAATTTGTAAACTTCGAAAGGATCAAACTGAAGGGCACACATGCCTCCTCAGCCTCCTCAGTCTCTAACCGGGCATGAAGCCTCTGGGAAGTGCTGTTTCTAAGCTTCAGTTTCAGCCATCACCTTCCTGAATGCATTGTGATTGTATTACAGTCAGATGTGCTCCATCTATTGGCGCCCTGCTCTAAAAGAGGTCTGTCGTGGGTATTGTGATTAGGTTACTCTGTTTTTCTGCCACTCTACTCCTAACCTGATAATGTGTCCTGTCCTCTCTGTGTCCTGTCCTCTCTATGTCCTGTCCTCTCTGTGTCCTGTCCTCTCTGTGTCCTGTCCTCTCTATGTCCTGTCCTCTCTGTGTCCCTGTCCTCTCTGTGTCCTGTCCTCTCTGTGTCCTGTCCTCTCTGTGTCCCTCTGTGTCTGTGTCCTGTCCTCTCTGTGTCATGTCCTCTCTGTGTCCTCTCTGTGTCCTGTCCTCTCTGTGTCCTGTCCTGTCCTCTCTATGTCCTGTCCTCTCTATGTCCTGTCCTCTCTGTCCTGTCCTCTCTGTCCTGTCCTCTCTGTCCTGTCCTCTCTGTGTCCTGTCCTCTCTATGTCCTGTCCTCCTATGTCCCTCTCTGTGTCCTGTCCTCTCTGTGTCCTGTCCTCTCTGTGTCCTGTCCTCTCTGTGTCCTGTCCTCTCTGTGTCCTGTCCTCTCTATGTCCTGTCTGTCCTCTGTGTCCTGTCCTCTCTATGTCCTGTCCTCTCTGTGTCCTGTCCTCTCTATGTCCTGTCCTCTCTGTGTCCTGTCCTCTCTGTGTCCTGTCCTCTCTGTGTCCTGTCCTCTCTATGTCCGTGTCCTGTCCTCTCTCTACTCCTAACCTGATAATGTGTCCTGTCCTCTCTATGTCCTGTCCTCTCTATGTCCTGTCCTCTCTATGTCCTGTCCTCTCTGTGTCCTGTCCTCTCTGTCCTCTCTGTGTCCTGTCCTCTCTGTGTCCTGTCCTCTCTATATGTCCGTGTCCTGTCTCTCTCTACTCCTAACCTGATAATGTGTCCTGTCCTCTCTCCTCTCTGTCCTGTCCTCTCTATGTCCTGTCCTCTCTGTGTCCTGTCCTCTCTGTCCTCTCTGTGTCCTGTCCTCTCTGTGTCCTGTCCTATGTCCTGTCCTCTCTGTGTCCTGTCCTCTCTATGTCCTGTCCTTTCTGTGTCCTGTCCTCTCTGTGTCCTGTCCTCTCTGTGTCCTGTCCTCTCTGTGTCCTGTCCTCTCTATGTCCTGTCCTGTCCTCTCTATGTCCTGTCTCTGTCCTGTCCTCTCTGTGTCCTGTCCTCTGTGTCCTGTCCTCTCTGTGTCCTGTCCTCTCTATGTCCTGTCCTCTCTATGTCCTGTCCTCTCTGTGTCCTGTCCTCTCTGTGTCCTGTCCTCTCTGTGTCCTGTCCTCTCTGTGTCCTGTCCTCTCTGTGTCCTGTCCTCTCTGTGTCCTGTCCTCTCTATGTCCTGTCCTCTATGGCTGAGTCTCTTTAGTAAAGAGAGGAGCTTTAATTAATTTCTTCATGACTTCCCTACAGTATCTAAGCTGTTGTCAAGTTGTCTGTCTTGGCAAGACAGCGCCGAGTTATCTGTTTTGTCACACTCCATCTTTTAACAACTATCATCCCTCCCTTCCTCCTCCTCCTCCTCCCTGCCTCCATCCAACACCCCACCGTGGCCACTATCATCCCTCCCTTCCTCCTCCTCCTCCTCCCTGCCTCCGTCCAACACCCCACCGTGGCCACTATCATCCCTCCCCCTTCCTCCTCCTCCTCCTCCCTACCTCCGTCCAACACCCCACCGTGGCCACTATCATCCCTCCTCCCTTCCTCCTCCTCCTCCTCCTCCCTGCCTCCGTCCAACACCCCACCGTGGCCACTATCATCCCTCCCTTCCTCCTCCTCCTCCTCCTCCCCTGCCTCCGTCCAACACCCCACCGTGGCCACTATCATCCCTCCCCTTCCTCCTCCTCCTCCTCCTCCTCCCTACCTCCGTCCAACACCCCACCGTGGCCACTATCATCCCTCCCTCCCTCCCTTCCTCCTCCTCCTCCTCCTCCCTGCCTCCATCCAACACCCCACCGTGGCCACTATCATCCCTCCCCCTCCTCCTCCTCCTCCTCCTCCCTGCCTCCGTCCAACACCCCACCGTGGCCACTATCATCCATCCCTCCTTCCTTCCTCCTCCTCCTCCCTGCCTCGGTCCAACACCCCACCGTGGCCACTATCATCCCTCCCTTCCTCCTCCTCCTCCTCCTCCTCCCTGCCTCCGTCCAACACCCCACCGTGGCCACTATCATCCCTCCCTTCCTCCTCCTCCTCCTCCTCCCTGCCTCCGTCCAACACCCCACCGTGGCCACTATCATCCCTCCCTTCCTCCTCCTCCTCCTCCTCCTCCCTGCCTCCGTCCAACACCCCACCGTGGCCACTATCATCCCTCCTTCCTCCTCCTCCTCCTCCCTGCCTCCGTCCAACACCCCACCGTGGCCACTATCATCCCTCCCTTCCTCCTCCTCCTCCTCCTCCTCCTTCTCCTCCTCCTCCCTGCCTCCGTCCAACACCCCACCGTGACCACTATCATCCCTCCCTTCCTCCTCCTCCTCCTCCTCCCTGCCTCCGTCCAACACCCCACCGTGGCCACTGTCACCGTAGCCAACTACTGTGGCCTTAAGACGGGTGACCGATTCAACTTTGACCTTTTTTAATTTACTACTTTCATTACAGTGTCCCGGTCCTCTCCGTACCTGGGCATGCAGGCTGCGTCTGCCCAGGGGGGGGACATGCAGTCCGAGACGCCTGTCAGAGTAAGGAGTTATAGGACCTACCTTGCCTCTCTTCCTTCCACTGGACCTTAGCCAAACAGAGACCAGCGCAGAGCAGATATGGGTTTACATACTATTCAAAATCTTTCAAATACGTTTAGCATTGGCTTTAGCCATTCTTAAGTTCCAGATGGGTTGGGTTAGGACTTTTACAGGCTCTTCTATTGGTTCCATTGTGACAGGCAAGCTCAATGAAGCCCAGGTAATGTATTAGAAATGATCATATTTGAATAGTACTTGAACCCTGGTCTGGTACAGAGAAGCAGAGAGGTGCATACGGGGCAAAATTGAATTAGGAGGGGGGGTTGTGCCTAAAGGCCGTTGTAATATCTCTCAGCCTGCTGTCACCCCCCTCTCTCAGCCTGGCCACGAACTGCTGTCAGCCATCTCTCTCTCAGCCTGGCCAGGAACTGCTGTCACCCCCCTCTCTCAGCCTGGCCAAGAACTCCTGGGGGGGAGGAATCAGATTTCAACACTGACTATTTAAAACCTTGATCTCCATTAGGGTTTCTCCTTTTACATCACTTCAACACAATACAAGTACCACTTCCCTGGTCCTGTTACGTCACTACAACATAATACAGGTACCACTTCCTGGTCCTGTTACATCACTACAACATAATACAGGTACCACTTCCTGGTTCTGTTACATCACTACAACATAATACAGGTACCACTTCCTGGTTCTGTTACATCACTACAACATAATACAGGTACCACTTCCTGGTCCTGTAACGTCACTACAACATAATACAGGTACCACTTCCTGGTCCTGTTACATCACTACAACATAATACAGGTACCACTTCCTGGTCCTGTTACATCACTACAACATAATACAGGTACCACTTCCTGGTCCTGTTACATCACTACAACATAATACAGGTACCACTTCCTGGTTCTGTTACATCACTACAACATAATACAGGTACCACTTCCTGGTTCTGTTACATCACTACAACATAATACAGGTACCACTTCCTGGTCCTGTTACATCACTACAACATAATACAGGTACCACTTCCTGGTCCTGTTACATCACTACAACATAATACAGGTACCACTTCCTGGTTCTGTTACATCACTACAACATAATACAGGTACCACTTCCTGGTCCTGTTACATCACTACAACATAATACAGGTACCACTTCCTGGTCCTGTAACGTCACTACAACATAATACAGGTACCACCTCCTGGTTCTGTTACATCACTACAACATAATACAGGTACCACTTCCTGGTCCTGTAATACAGGTACACTTCCTGGTTCACTCACAACATAATACAGGTACCACTTCCTGGTCCTGTTACATCACTACAACATAATACAGGTACCACTTCCTGGTCCTGTTACATCACTACAACATAATACAGGTACCACTTCCTGGTTCTGTTACGTCACTACAACATAATACAGGTACCACTTCCTGGTCCTGTTACGTCACTACAACATAATACAGGTACCACTTCCTGGTCCTGTTACATCACTACAACATAATACAGGTACCACTTCCTGGTTCTGTTACATCACAATACAGGTACCACTTCCTGGTGTCGTATACCCTAACCCCTGGAGTGGTGTTGAACTGAAATGACTGCTGTCTCGTATAACAGGGGGCTGTTCCATGTTTTAGAGAGAGAGAGAGAGAGAGAGAGAGAGAGACAGAGAGAGAGAGAGAGAGAGAGAGAGAGAGAGAGAGAGAGAGACAGAGAGAGAGAGAGACAGAGACAGAGAGAGAGAGAGAGAGAGACAGAGAGAGACAGAGAGAGAGAGAGAGAGAGAGAGAGAGAGAGAGAGAGAGAGAGAGAGAGACAGAGAGAGAGAGAGAGAGAGAGAGAGAGAGAGAGAGAGACAGAGAGAGAGAGAGAGAGAGAGAGAGAGAGAGAGACAGAGAGAGAGAGAGAGAGAGAGAGAGAGAGACAGAGAGAGAGAGACAGAGAGAGAGAGACAGAGAGAGAGAGACAGAGAGAGAGACAGAGAGAGAGCAAAAACATATACATGATCAAATACAGATCTTAGAATCAACTATTAAAGACTACCAGAACCCACTGGATTCTCCAATTACATTGAAAGAGTTACAGGACAAAATAAAAACCCTCCAACCCAAAAAGGCCTGTGGTGTTGATGGTATCCTCAATGAAATGATCAAATATACAGACAACAAATTCCAATTGGCTATACTAAAACTCTTTAACATCATACTTAGCTCTGGCATCTTCCCCAATATTTGGAACCGTTGGACTGATCACCCCAATCCACAAAAGTGGAGACAAATTTGACCCCAATAACTACCGTGGAATATGTGTCAACAGTAACCTTGGGAAAATCCTCTGCATTATTATTAACAGCAGACTCGTACATTTCCTCAATGAAAACAATGTACTGAGCAAATGTCAAATTGGATTTTTACCAAATTACCGTACAACAGACCATGTATTCACCCTGCACACCCTAATTGACAACCAAACAAACCAAAACAAAGGCAAAGTCTTCTCATGCTTTGTTGATTTCAAAAAAGCCTTCGACTCAATCTGGCATGAGGGTCTGCTATACAAACTGATGGAAAGTGGTGTTGGGGGTAAAACATACGACATTATAAAATCCATGTACACAAACAACAAGTGTGTGGTTAAAATTGGCAAAAACACACACATTTCTTCACACAGGGTCGTGGGGTTAGACAGGGATGCAGCTTAAGCCCCACCCTCTTCAACATATATATCAACGAATTGGCGCGGGCACTAGAAGAGTCTGCAGCAGAATCCGAACATCAAGTCAAATGTCTGCTGTTTGCTGATGATCTGGTGCTTCTGTCACCAACCAAGGAGGGCCTACAGCAGCACCTAGATCTTATGCACAGATTCTGTCAGACCTGGGCCCTGACAGTAAATCTCAGTAAGACCAAAATAATGGTGTTCCAAAAAAGGTCCAGTCACCAGGACCACAAATACAAATTCCATCTAGACACTGTTGCCCTAGAGCACACAAAAAACTATACATACCTTGGCCTAAACATCAGCACCACAGGTAACTTCCACAAAGCTGTGAACGATCTGAGAGACAAGGCAAGAAGGGCATTCTATGCCATCAAAAGAAACATAAAGTTTGACATACCAATTAGGATTTGGCTAAAAATACTTGAATCAGTCATAGAGCCCATTGCCCTTTATGGTTGTGAGGTCTGGGGTCCGCTCACCAATCAAGACTTCACAAAATGGGACAAACACCAAATTGAGACTCTGCACGCAGAATTCTGCAAAAATATCCTCCGTGTACAACGTAGAACACCAAATAATGCATGCAGAGCAGAATTAGGCCGATACCCACTAATTATCAAAATCCAGAAAAGAGCTGTTAAATTCTACAACCACCTAAAAGGAAGCGATTCACAAACCTTCCATAACAAAGCCATCACCTACAGAGAGATGAACCTGGAGAAGAGTCCCTAAGCAAGCTGGTCCTGGGGCTCTGTTCACAAACACAAACACACACTACAGAGCCCCAGGACAGCAGCACAATTAGACCCAACCAAATCATGAGAAAACAAAAAGATAACTACTTAACACATTGGAAAGAATTAACAAAAAAACAGAGCAAACTAGAATGCTATTTGGCCCTACACAGAGAGTACACAGCGGCAGAATACCTGACCACTGTGACTGACCCAAAATTAAGGAAAGCCTTGACTATGTACAGACTCAGTGAGCATAGCCTTGCTATTGAGAAAGGCCGCCATAGGCAGACATGGCTCTCAAGAGAAGACAGGCTATGTGCTCACTGCCCACAAAATGAGGTGGAAACTGAGCTGCACTTCCTAACCTCCTGCCCAATGTATGACCATATTAGAGAGACATATTTCCCTCAGATTACACAGATCCACAAAGAATTCGAAAACAAATCCAATTTTGAAAAACTCCCATATCTACTGGGTGAAATTCCACAGTGTGCCATCACAGCAGCAAGATTTGTGACCTGTTGCCACGAGAAAAGGGCAACCAGTGAAGAACAAACACCATTGTAAATACACCCATATTTATGCTTATTTATTTTATCTTGTGTCCTTTAACCATTTGTACATTGTTAAAACACTGTATATATATATATAATATGACATTTGTAATGTCTTTACTGTTTTGAAACTTCTGTATGTGTAATGTTTACTGTTAATTTTTGTTGTTTTTCACTTTATATATTCACTTTGTATGTTGTCTACCTCACTTGCTTTGGCAATGTTAACACATGTTTCCCATGCCAATAAAGCCCTTGAATTGAATTGAGAGAGAGAGAAAAAAATATGGATCAGTACCTTCGTGAAACTATGATCTCTGTTATCCAGACCTCGTCTAAATCCCAAACGGTACCCTATTCCCTATGTAGTACACTATTTTATATCAGAGCCCTATGGCACCCTATTCCATATTATATAGTACACTACTTTATTCACAAGACATACCCCAATGTGTCCTGTTCGAAAGTGTTGCACTATATATATAGGGAATACGCTGCCATAGGGCTCTGATATAAAGTAGTGCACTATATAGGGAATAGGGTACCATTTGGGACGCCCCGTTCAGCAGGAAGTCATTCTCCCCGGCCTGCTCCAAGTGCTGGGATGGGAACACATTAAACAGTTGGTGTGGAGCTGAGATAAAGTCCAGTCATTTCTGCTTGACATTTAGCTCTGGGTCCAGCCAGCACTATTAGCTCTAGTCCACTTAACCATGTCTACAACCGTTAACTCACAATTACACCTGACCTAACGGCCCAGCGCCGGACAGCATCTGGCAGGAGTTGAAGTCTGGTTTTCTGATTAACCAAATAACAGTGGGGTGAAGTCTGGCATAGAACATCATCAGTACATAATGTACTAGCTGGCTTGTTGTGACATTATCTTCATAACCCAAATGACAATCATTTATTAAAGACATCATTTTACATGACAACATCAAAACATCTGGGAATAATGTCATGTTGCAATGGTCGTTATGAGTATGGTACTTTAATCAGAATTCAAGTGGTGTAACTATTCCAATGGATAAAATGATACAGAGGGGTTCCATAAACAGGAAGTAGTATTATACAGTACAGGAAGTAGTATTATACAGTACAGAGGTTCCATAAACAGGAAGTAGTATTATACAGTACAGAGAGGTTCCATAAACAGGAAGTATTATTATACAGTACAGAGAGGTTCCATAAACAGGAAGTAGTATTATACAGTACAGAGAGGTTCCATAAACAGGAAGTAGTATTATACAGTACAGAGAGGTTCCATAAACAGGAAGTAGTATTATACAGTACAGAGGGGTTCCATAAACAGGAAGTAGTATTATACAGTACAGAGAGGTTCCATAAACAGGAAGTAGTATTATACAGTACAGAGAGGTTCCATAAACAGGAAGTAGTATTATACCGTACAGAGAGATTCCATAAACAGGAAGTAGTATTATACAGTACAGAGAGGTTCCATAAACAGGAAGTAGTATTATACAGTACAGAGAGGTTCCATATACAGGAAGTAGTATTATACAGTACAGAGGTTCCATAAACAGGAAGTAGTATTATACAGTACAGAGAGGTTCCATAAACAGGAAGTAGTATTATACAGTACAGAGAGGTTCCATAAACAGGAAGTAGTATTATACAGTACAGAGAGGTTCCATAAACAGGAAGTAGTATTATACAGTACAGAGAGGTTCCATAAACAGGAAGTAGTATTATACAGTACAGAGAGGTTCCATATACAGGAAGTAGTATTATACAGTACAGAGGTTCCATAAACAGGAAGTAGTATTATACAGTACAGAGAGGTTCCATAAACAGGAAGTAGTATTATACAGTACAGAGGGGTTCCATAAACAGGACGTAGTAAAATACAGTACAGAGGGGTTCCATAAACAGGAAGTAGTATTATACAGTACAGAGAGGTTCCATAAACAGGAAGTAGTATTATACAGTACAGAGGGGTTCCATAAACAGGACGTAGTAAAATACAGTACAGAGGGGTTCCATAAACAGGAAGTAGTATTATACAGTACAGAGAGGTTCCATATACAGGAAGTAGTATTATACAGTACAGAGGTTCCATAAACAGGAAGTAGTAAAATATAGTACAAAGGAGTTCCATAAACAGGAAGTAGTATTATACAGTACAGAGAGGTTCCATATACAGGAAGTAGTATTATACAGTACAGAGGGGTTCCATAAACAGGAAGTAGTATTATACAGTACAGGAAGTAGTATTATACAGTACAGAGAGGTTCCATAAACAGGAAGTAGTATTATACAGTACAGAGAGGTTCCATAAACAGGAAGTAGTATTATACAGTATAGTCTAACATCTGAACTCTCTCACTGAGGTTTGTGCCTTTAATGTACCAGGTATCCCTCCCTAAACCCTCCATAGACCCTCCATACCCTCCATATACCCTTCCATAGACCCTCCATAGACCCTCCATAGACCCTCCATAGACACTACTGTAATGTCCTCTATCAGAATACATCAACCATCCATAGACCCTCCATAGACCCTCCATAGATATACCCTCCATCCATAGACCCTCCATAGACCCTCCATAGACCCTCCATAGACACTACTGTAATGTCCTCTATCAGAATACATCAACCATCCATAGACCCTCCATAGACCCTCCATATACCATCCATAGACCCTCCATAGATCCTCCATAGACCCTCCATAGACCCTCCATAGACCCTCCATAGACCCTCCATATACCCTCCATAGACCCTCCATAGACCATCCATAGACCCTCCATAGACACTACTGTAACCCTCTATCAGAATACATCAACCATCCATAGACCCTCCATAGACCCTCCATAGACCCTCCATATACCATCCATAGACCCTCCATAGACCATCCATATACCCTCCATAGACCCTCCATAGACCCTCCATAGACCCTCCATATACCCTCCATAGACCCTCCATAGACCCTCCATAGGACCCTACCCTCCATAGACCCTCCATAGACCCTCCATAGACCCTCCATAGACCCTCCATAGGCCCTCCATAGACCCTCCATATACCCTCCATAGACCCTCCATAGACCCTCCATATACCCTCCATAGATCCTCCATAGACCCTCCATAGACCCTCCATACATCCTCCATACATACTACTGTGACACAGACTGACCAGGTGAATCCAGGTGAAAGATACGATCCCTTTCTGATGTCTCTTGTTAAATCCACTTCAGTCAGTCTTAGGTGAAGGGGAGGAGTCATGTTAAATCCACTTCAGTCAGTCTTAGGTGAAGGGGAGGAGTCATGTTAAATCCACTTCAGTCAGTCTTAGGTGAAGGGGAGGAGTCATGTTAAATCCACTTCAGTCAGTCTTAGGTGAAGGGGAGGAGACATGTTAATGATGGATTTTTAAGCCTTGAGACAATTGAGACATGGATTGTGTATGTGTGCCATTCAGAGGGTGAATGGGCAAGACAAAAGATTGAAGTGCCTTTGAACGGGGTATGGTAGTAGGTGCCAGGCGCACCAGTTTGAGTGTGTCAAGAACTGCAACAATGCTGGGTTTTTCACTCTCAACAGTTTCCCTGTGTGTATCAAGTATGGTCCACCACCCAAAGGACATCCAGCCAAACATGACACAACTGTGGGAAGCATTGGAGTCGACATGTGCCAGCATCCCTGTGGAACACTTTTAACACCTTGTAGAGTCCCTGTGGAAGGCTTTTAACACCTTGTAGAGTCCCTGTGGAACACTTTTAACACCTTGTAGAGTCCCTGTGGAACACTTTTAACACCTTGTAGAGTCCCTGTGGAACACTTTTAACACCTTGTAGAGTCCCTGTGGAAGGCTTTCAACACCTTGTAGAGTCCCTGTGGAAGGCTTTTAACACCTTGTAGAGTCCCTGTGGAAGGCTTTCAACACCTTGTAGAGTCCCTGTGGAAGGCTTTCAACACCTTGTAGAGTCCCTGTGGAACACTTTTAACACCTTGTAGAGACCCTGTGGAACACTTTCAACACCTTGTAGAGTCCCTGTGGAAGGCTTTCAACACCTTGTAGAGTCCCTGTGGAAGGCTTTTAACACCTTGTAGAGTCCCTGTGGAAGGCTTTCAACACCTTGTAGAGTCCCTGTGGAAGGCTTTCAACACCTTGTAGAGTCCCTGTGGAAGGCTTTCAACACCTTGTAGAGTCCACGCCCCGATGAATTGAGGCTGTTCTGAGGGTTAAAAGGGGTGCAACTCAATAATGTTTTGTACACTCAGTGTATAGCTTCACTAGTTTCTCTCTCTCTCTCTGCTCAAGACAACTTGAGTTTCAATTTCCAAGTACAATCAATGTGGAGATAAGGGAAAATGCATGTAATTTATATTTGCTAATAAAACACATTTAACACAGAGATAACACCAGTCTACACATTTCCTAAATACAATAACATTGACCAAAGAATTGTCTTCCTGCTGAATCTGCAGGGTGCTGATTGGTTTGTTGCTGAATCTGCAGGGTGCTGATTGGTTTGTTGCTGAATCTGCAGGGTGCTGATTGGTTTGTTGCTGAATCTGCAGGGTGCTGATTGGTTTGTTGCTGAATCTGCAGGGTGCTGATTGGTTTGTTGCTGAATTGGTTTGTTGCTGCAGGGTGCTGATTGGTTTGTTGCTGAATCTGCAGGGTGCTGATTGGTTTGTTGCTGAATCTGCAGGGTGCTGATTGGTTTGTTGCTGAATCTGCAGGGTGCTGATTGGTTTGTTGCTGAATCTGCAGGGTGCTGATTGGTTTGTTGCTGAATCTGCAGGGTGCTGATTGGTTTGTTGCTGAATCTGCAGGGTGCTGATTGGTTTGTTGCTGAATCTGCAGGGTGCTGATTGGTTTGTTGCTGAATCTGCAGGGTGCTGATTGGTTTGTTGCTGAATCTGCAGGGTGCTGATTGGTTTGTTGCTGAATCTGCAGGGTGCTGATTGGTTTGTTGCTGAATCTGCAGGGTGCTGATTGGTTTGTTGCTGAATCTGCAGGGTGCTGATTGGTTTGTTGCTGAATCTGCAGGGTGCTGATTGGTTTGTTGCTGAATCTGCAGGGTGCTGATTGGTTTGTTGCTGAATCTGCAGGGTGCTGATTGGTTTGTTGCTGAATCTGCAGGGTGCTGATTGGTTTGTTGCTGAATCTGCAGGGTGCTGATTGGTTTGTTGCTGAATCTGCAGGGTGCTGATTGGTTTGTTGCTGAATCTGCAGGGTGCTGATTGGTTTGTTGCTGAATCTGCAGGGTGCTGATTGGTTTGTTGCTGAATCTGCAGGGTGCTGATTGGTTTGTTGCTGAATCTGCAGGGTGCTGATTGGTTTGTTGCTGAATCTGCAGGGTGCTGATTGGTTTGTTGCTGAATCTGCAGGGTGCTGATTGGTTTGTTGCTGAATCTGCAGGGTGCTGATTGGTTTGTTGCTGAATCTGCAGGGTGCTGATTGGTTTGTTGCTGAATCTGCTGATTGGTTTGGTGCTGATTGGTTTGTTGCTGAATCTGCAGGGTGCTGATTGGTTTGTTGCTGAATCTGCAGGGTGCTGATTGGTTTGTTGCTGAATCTGCAGGGTGCTGATTGGTTTGTTGCTGAAATCTGCAGGGTGCTGATTGGTTTGTTGCTGAATCTGCAGGGTGCTGATTGGTTTGTTGCTGAATCTGCAGGGTGCTGATTGGTTTGTTGCTGAATCTGCAGGGTGCTGATTGGTTTGTTGCTGAATCTGCAGGGTGCTGATTGGTTTGTTGCTGAATCTGCAGGGTGCTGATTGGTTTGTTGCTGAATCTGCAGGGTGCTGATTGGTTTGTTGCTGAATCTGCAGGGTGCTGATTGGTTTGTTGCTGAATCTGCAGGGTGCTGATTGGTTTGTTGCTGAATCTGCAGGGTGCTGATTGGTTTGTTGCTGAATCTGCAGGGTGCTGATTGGTTTGTTGCTGAATCTGCAGGGTGCTGATTGGTTTGTTGCTGAATCTGCAGGGTGCTGATTGGTTTGTTGCTGAATCTGCAGGGTGCTGATTGGTTTGTTGCTGAATCTGCAGGGTGCTGATTGGTTTGTTGCTGAATCTGCAGGGTGCTGATTGGTTTGTTGCTGAATCTGCAGGGTGCTGATTGGTTTGTTGCTGAATCTGCAGGGTGCTGCTATTTCTTCTTGTATTCAGGGAATAATTTTCTCCATGTGATATTCTGCATAGCAACAGAATCAATAGAATATATTTTATCATTATACAGTGTGGGTATATACAGGACCAGTCAAAAGGTTGGACACACCTACTCATTCAAGGGTTTATCTTTATTTTTAATATTTTCTACATAAATTCCATCGTTTGGTGTTTTGTTGATGGTGGTGGAAAACGCTGGTCTCAGTCACCACTCCAGAATCTCCCATACGTGTTCAATTGGGTTGAGATCTGGTGACTGAGACACACACACACACACACACACACACACACACACACACACACACACACACACACACACACACACACACACACACACACACACACACACACACACACACACACACACACCTTTAAACCCCTTATGGGTTGAGATCTGGTGACTGAGACACAGACACACACACACACCTTTAAACCCCTTATGGGTTGAGATCTATGGGTTGAGATCTGGTGACTGAGACACACACACACACCTTTAAACCCCTATGGGTTGAGATCTGGTGACTGAGACACACACACACACACACACACACACACACACACACACACACACACACACACACACACATCTGGGACTGACACACACACACACACACACACACACACACACACACACACCTTTAAACCCCTATGGATTGAGATCTGGTGACTGAGACACACACACACACACACACACACACACACACACACACCTTTAAACCCCTCATGGGTTGAGGTCTGGTGACTGAGACACACACACACACACACACACACACACACACACACACACACACACACACACACACACACACACACACACACACACACACACACACACACACACACACCTTTAAACCCCTCATGGGTTGAGGTCTGGTGACTGAGACACACACACACACACACACACACACACACACACACACACACACACCTTTAAACCCCTCATGCTCCATTTGAGAGCCACTGAGATCCGAAAGTCACTGAGATCTCTTCTTCTATCCACGGTAACCAAAATAATGGACAACTGGCATTTTTATACATGACCCTAAGCATGATGGGATGTTAATTGCTAATTAACTCAGGAACCACACCTGTGTAGAAGCAAGCACCTGCTGCTTTCCATATATGTTGAATCCCTCATTTACTCGAGTGTTTCCTTTATTTTGCCAGTTACGTGTATGTCTGCAGTGAGTGCAGTCAGATGTTGGTAGGAACACATACAGTATGTTGTCATTCACAGTTACACTCGAGGGTTTCCTTTATTTTACCAGTCACCTGGACTGTATATATTTATGTAAGAATCTTTTCATTTTGCATAACATCGTGATGATCATTTTGTGTATCTAGATACTCAAGGACTATTTCAGTAGTTCTTTTACCTTCTTGCCCCAAGTAGACTCCTTGGACTTCAGGTTCTCCAGCATCTCATAGGTGTTTCCCTCCTGGTCTGTGGCTGTGCTTTGTGTCCTCTTTAGGCCACCGTCCCCTGGGATCTGCTCATAGGTGTTGTCTGTAATCAGATGACGGGGAGGAGATGGCCCCTCTGGAACCTCTGCATACATACTCTCCTCCTGTTGGGTAGTCTGGTCCTGGGGACTTCTGCCACGGTCCCCTTCTCTCTGCTTCTGTGGTACCTTCCAGGGGGTGTCCCGGCCCTCACCAAGCCCGACAGAGGCCTGGTACAGTGGGTTGGTGCTCAGCTGATCCAGGCTTTGTGGTCCACCGTTGATCTGTGGCCGGGGGCTTTCCCTGGGGTCCTGAAGAGAGTAGGCGTGGCAAGTGACCCTCTTGGGGGGATTGGGGAAGTGAGAGGTGTTGGGGAAGCAAGGGATGGTTATCCTGTCGGAGTACCCTTCCTCCTCCTCCTCCGTGGCGTCGTCCAGGCGGGGTAGAGAGCGGCTCCGTCCATCTGGCAGGGTCAGCTCAGAGTACATGACTCCTCCTGCTGCTGTGGAGGTGTTATTGGAGGACCAGGGCCCGGTGCTCCTCCTCTGGTTCAGACTCCCAGTACTGGCCAGTCTCTCCACTTTGTTCTGGTTCGTGTGTATTTCTGCGTATTGGGTTTGACCATGATATTTGGTCTTGGTTTGGTCATGATGTATTTCTGCGTATTGGGTTTGACCGTGAGATGTGGTCTTGTTGTGGTTAGCATGTATCTCAGCGTATTGGGTTTGACCGTGAGATGTGGTCTTGTTGTGGTCATGGTGTATTTCAGCGTATTGGGTTTGAGACGCTCTCTTGTCAGACAAGGTTCCACTCAGAGAGTGGGTCAGAGGCGGGCCTCGCCTTGGTACTGGAGGTACTGCTTGCTAAAGATAGAACACAGGAAATACATTGGGTTTTTACTCATAGAATATTTCTGTATGAAATGTGCTGAGGTTAAAGATCACCTGAAGTTGAACTAATACCACAGGTCATGACCCTGTCGGGTAATACCATGTCATTACATCACCGCTTATAACCTGACTTCAGCCATCGTAGCGGCTAGCCTACTGTACCTGTGGGAGGGACTTCCTGCCAATGGATACTGTTGATGTCAACTTCCTGTTGTTGGTTTTGGGCGGCAGCACGGGTGGCACTGCAGGGGGCTGCCTAGTTGGCGGCAGGTCATTCCATTGGTGCTGCTCATTCCGTGGGTCATTGTGATGGTCCTTTTGATGGTCATTCTGTTGGTGTTGGTCATTCTTCTGTTCGTTCTGCTGGTCCCAGTAACTTCTCAGGGCTCGGACACTGACCCCACCGGTCTTCTTCTTCTCTTTGGTCTCGAACTGCACCACATCATACAGCTCTCCTGAGCTTGACTAAAACACAGAACACAGATAGACTGGGATGGCATGAGAAGATAGACTGGGATGGCATGAGAAGATAGACTGGGATGGCATGAGAAGATAGACTGGGATGACATGAGAAGATAGACTGGGATGGCATGAGAAGATAGACTGGGATGGCATGAGAAGATAGACTGGGATGGCATGAGAAGATAGACTGGGATGACATGAGAAGATAGACTGGGATGGCATGAGAAGATACAACACAGATAGACTGGGATGGCATGAGAAGATAGACTGGGATGCATGAGAAGAGACTGGGATGACATGAGAAGATACAACACAGATAGACTGGGATGGCATGAGAAGATAGACTGGGATGGCATGAGAAGATAGACTGGGATGGCATGAGAAGATAGACTGGGATGGCATGAGAAGATAGACTGGGATGGCATGAGAAGAAGATGAGAAGGACATGAGAAGATAGACTGGGATGGCATGAGAAGATAGACTGGGATGGCATGAGAAGATAGACTGGGATGGCATGAGAAGATAGACTGGGATGGCATGAGAAGATACAACACAGATAGACTGGGATGGCATGAGAAGATAGACTGGGATGGCATGAGAAGATAGACTGGGATGGCATGAGAAGAAGATAGACTGGGATGGCATGAGAAGATAGAGATAGACTGGGATGGCATGAGAAGATACAACACAGACTGGGATGGCATGACAGATAGACTGGGATGGCATGAGAAGATAGACTGGGATGGCATGAGAAGATAGACTGGGATGGCATGAGAAGATAGACTGGGATGGCATGAGATAGACTACAACACAGATAGACTGGGACATGAGAAGATAGACTGGGATGGCATGAGAGAAGATAGACTGGGATGGCATGAGAAGATAGACTGGGATGGCATGAGAAGATGGGATGGCATGAGAAGATACAACACAGATAGACTGGGATGGCATGAGAAGATAGACTGGGATGGATGAAGCATGGCATGAGAAGATACAACACAGATAGACTGAGAAGATACAAGACAGATAGACTGGGATGGCATGAGAAGATGCAACACAGATAGACTGGGATGGCATGAGAAGATGCAACACAGATAGACTGGGATGGCATGAGAAGAGACAGATAGACTGGGATGGCATGAGAAGATAGACTGGGATGGCATGAGAAGAGACAACACAGATAGACTGGGATGGCATGAGAAGATAGACTGGGATGGCATGAGAAGATAGACTGGGATGGCATGAGAAGATAGACTGGGATGACATGAGAAGATAGACTGGGATGGCATGAGAAGATAGACTGGGATGGCATGAGAAGATACAACACAGACCACAGATAGACTACAACACAAGGGGCACCGTAGGCTTCCTCTATCAGACAAGGTTACATTTTAACCAACATTTTCCCAACTGTGAGGGACTGACTCTGTCATGTTATTGGTTCTCCTACCTGACAACGGTATGTAGAGGTAACAGTAACTCTGTCATGTTATTGGTTCTCCTACCTGACAACAGTATGTAGAGGTGAGGGACTCTGTCATGTTATTGGTTCTCCTACCTGACAACAGTAACTCTGTCATGTTATTGGTTCTCCTACCTGACAACAGTATGTAGAGGTGAGGGACTCTCCAAAGGGCTGGATGGGATGGACTCTGTAGTGCTCTATCAGTTCCGTGAGGCTGTGGTGAGGCTGGTCATCCCCGGAGATAGCGAACAGCCCAGCTTGGTCCTGGTTGATCACAAAATGGCGGCAGCGATCTTGTCCTCTGAGGAAGAGTACAGGTTTAGTGAAGATGAGATGAGACGGCATGAGAAGATATAATACGGACTACAAACCTTGTTTTGGTGTAACAGTGTGTGAACAATCTAACTTCCTGTTCATTCCTTCTATTGAACATAAACACATGCAATTGCAATCTTTAAAACCTTTCCCAACCCACTGTAGGCTAAGCTGCACATTTCGGATTTTTTTGTGTTTTTGTTTAAAGGAATGAAATTATATGTTAATGTTTTGTTATGAAGTGTCTTAGGTAACCAAACCAGTACGAGGAATCACTTGTATGAGAGGATGTATCCTACGGCTTTGTCACTGAGTCTGATGAGAAAACATCCCAGAGGCTTGTCTCTCAGCTGATCCTCTGCTTCCCTGACAGGAAGGGAGGAAGTAGAGAACAAAATACGCTGTCAACTGATTTCACAGGGAAATTAGCTTTAATATACTGTATAATATAATGTATAGCACATTGTTACATATTGTTTTATCTTTATCTCTTTCTCTTTTCTCTCTCTCTCTCTCTCTCTCTCCCCCTCTTTATCTGTCTCTCTCTCTCTCTCTTTATCTCATTATCTCTCTCCCTCTTTATCTGTCTCTCTCCCTCTCTCCCTCCCTCTCCCTCTCTCTCTTTATCTCATTATCTCTCTCTCTCTCCCCCTCTCCCTCTTTCTCTCTCTCTCTCTCTCTCTCCCTCTTTATCTCTCTCTCTCTCTCTCTCTCTCTCTTTATCTCTCTCTCTCCCCCTCTCCCTCTTTATCTCATTATCTCTCTCTCTCCCTCTCTCCCTCATTTCTCTCTCTCTCTCTCTGTCTCTCTCTCTCCCTCTCTCTCTCTCTCTCTCTCTCTGTCTCTCTGTCTCTCTGTCTCTCTCTCTCTCTGTCTCTGTCTCTCTGTCTCTGTCTCTCTCTCTCTCTCTCTCTAAACAGGTTTACATCCAACCTTTTTATGCCTGATGACAAACAGAAAACAGCTACAGATTAGACACATGATCATGAACTTCACAGGGTGGTGAAGGTGATGAGCTCAATGCTCCTTTCCAATAAATATTGACGGTCTCATTCTGGTGACATGATGATCGATGCTTGGCTGCATCATGGTGGTTATACATGCGTTCCAGACAACAGCAGATACCAGAGCGGGACACTTTTTTGTGTGAGAAAGACATCAGTAGAGTTGATCATTTTATATTTATTTAAAGTCAGTTAAGAACAAATTCTTATTTTCAATGACGGCCTACCGGGGAACAGTGGGTTAACTGCCTGTTCAGGGGCAGAACGACAGATTTTTACCTTGTCAGCTCAGGGACTCGAGCTTGCAACCTCTCGGTTTCTAGTCCAACGCTCTAACCACTAGGCTACCTGCTGGTTACTAGTCCAACGCTCTAACCACTAGTCTACCTGCCACCCCTCCAATCTAACCACTAGGCTACCTGCCACCCCCTCCACCTGCCGCCCTCCACTCTAACCCACTACCTGCCCCCTCCACTCTAACCACTAGGCTACCTGCCGCCCCTCCACTCTAACCACCTAGACTACCCTGGCTGCCCCTCCACTCCCAGGCTACTTCCTCTAACCACTAGGCAACCTGCCTGCCGCCCCTCCACTTTAACCACTAGACTGCCCCTCCCCTAACCCGCCCTCCACTCTAACCACTAGTCTACCCTGCCGCCCCTCCACTCTAACCACTAGGCTACCCTGCCGCCGCCCCTCCACTCTAACCACCTCCACTGCCCCTC